>NC_079436.1:34595680-34858180 GCF_903798145.1 Danio aesculapii | reverse complement strand
ATGACAACACAGCAGCGTATTTGAATGTAAATCTGCGAGTCTGCTCACAATTCCTCCCCTACTGTTCGCCAGGCGGAATCTATTTAAATATAACACTCGTCAGCAATTGTGTGGGCTTTTGTTTAAAGCTCAAGTCTCCCAGACGATCACTTGAATGCACTTGTCCGTTCAAATAAGACACACTCTGATATCGCTCTGCATGCGTTCAGCTGACAAATCAAGACTTTATTAGTTAGCCCCAAACGTCTATGAAAAGCAGCAATGACACGATAGCTGGAGCGCTTAGCGGAGATACAATGGATCCAAAAAAGCGTCAGTCTTCTTTTAACTACAAAGCAGAAAGGATGGCGATTGGCAAAGAAAACTTTATGTGGGAGTGCTCATCCATCTGCCCGCACAGATGGGGAGAACTAGCGAGCGAAAGACCAACATGAGCCAACCACACATCTACAAACAGTAGGTCAGAGCAAATATCCACATAACAGATCCACTGATTCCTGCTACAACAGAAGGCCTGTGCGCGATGTATATCTATTTTCCAACAAACCGCCTCTTTTCAATCTTTATCTATTGACAAAGGGACAGGAAAGGCCGCTGCATGGAATATCAATGCGTCTGACTTGTATTGTGCTCCTCAAATCACTGTCATCTGATTGGCCTATTGCTTCAGGGGGGAGAACAGGAAGCGGATGGCGGCGGATGGGTGTTTGGGAGCTCTGAGGGAAATCAATGATATTTGTTTAATTATTGGATGAGCTTAATCAGTTCCACTGCTGTAATTACTAGCACTGCCTCAAAGTCATTATAAAATCATTTGTTTTATGCCATCTCGGGGCTCAAATAATGAATACAAGCAATTCTGCAGTGGAATGTTTGGAAATTAAAGAAAAATATTTAGTTTCTCTCGTTTCCTCTCTCCAGCATTAGTTTGCATGGCTGCTGTATGTCTGTGTCCTTTAGCAATATAGATTTGACACTTTGTCAATGATTGCTTGTGACAGCAGCCATTGACCATGTCTCTTCCAGAACACCGCCGAAGTGTCGGAATACTAGCGATAATTGAAAATGACTTTGAATCAGAAAGATTAATACTCCATGTTGGTTCACATCTGTATCTCTGAGGGTGTGCGTTTACAGAGCTACAAATAAAATGGGATCAGCAGTCATTTTCATTCCCAACATTAAGCAGAGGAAATGTGCGAGCGGATAACATATTAAGTTAATGATACAATTCTAACTAATTGAAGACAGATGGAATCTTCACTGGAGCAAATAATTGTTTTACTCTTTAATAACATCACTTAATAAGCACAAGATCTGGAGCAAAGCTGATTGGCTGATGGAAATTTGACCTCACACATACTTGAGGGAAACAAGTGTGTAAACGGATTGAAAAAAAAACAAGTCTATCTATACTTTTGGCAGTTTGTGCAAGCCGTGTTTAGACTGTTTATCTGCAGGGTGATAGAAACAAACAGGCAATTTTAAAAAGTGAAAACATTCCATATTTTCATTTCTTTTTATTGAATGTGTTTGCCTTGGATCAAATCAAAGTGTCAACTTTTAATCCAAGTAGAAAACACATTGACTATGTTTTTTTTTTAAAATAGCAACTTTCAGCTGCTTATTTCTGTCTAGACAGAAATAAACATGTTAAGATCGATCAACCATTTTCAAAACTAAAGCTCAGACTACAGGAGCTTTTAAATTGTAACCTATTAAATAAAATAAAATCTGGTTGGTTGCTTTTCTTCTGGTAAGAATTAAGATAAGTTACACATAATAAGTTACAAATTTTCACCTGTCAGTCACTTTTTCCGCGAGACTCTGGCATGAATAGGCAGAGTGATCTGTGTCGTTAAAATGGCATCCACAAACAAATATCAAACAAAATATGCACAGAATGAGCATTTAAATATAAACAAAATTATTATCCCACTTGCTTTTTAAGCATTGTCGAGCGAGTTATTAAATGCCTATGATTGGTCATGCGCTCAACAAAAAAGGCTGCAATTGGCTGCAAAAACGGTCTGGTGCTGTTCACCAATGAGTGACACTGATAAACGGCAGTGGTGACTACAGCTGATCCATGATAGATGTGGTTGAGAAAGCTCACTCTGCAGACACGCTCCTGTCTGGATCCACAAGTATCGCTGTAACAGCCGAGAGGAGAGGAAACGTGTGCAAAATTTCTGCAGTTTTTAAGTAGTTGGAGCATTTTAATTACTCTTACTCACCTCTCGCCATAGTAAGCTACCGCAATATAGCACATATGAAATAAATTACGTCAGTACATAACTGGTTATGATCTATTAACATTATTTGCCTAACAGCAAATAATCAATGGAATCAACTGATGTCCTGATATTTCTTCAGATTGTCAGGAGAGGGAGGGGGGGGGGGGGGGGTATGGGAATCAAGAATAAAGCAGCTTAAAACGTGTGCAGTGTGAGCTAGGGCTGCACAATTAATCAAAAAAAGATTGCGATCTCAATACGGCTCTAAACACGATCTTAATTCAGCTTTTCTATGATTCAGACAATTATATTTTTGCCACAAAATCACACACAAGTTTGTGTACCTCAGAGGGGACACACATACGTGCCCACCATGTCTACTTTAGTGAACAGAACCTGCATATGCTGTGAATAACAGGTAATAAAGTTGTAAATAATGTTCAGTTTTTTGCACAGAGCGATCGCTTGAGCGCGGGAAGTATGATTTGCATGTGACTGCAGACATGAACACACGCGGCAGTGAAAGTGAAACCTGCGCACACATCATTTAAACGATTACATTAAGCACTTGATATGTTTTTTCTTTCATAGCGAACACAAAGTGTTGTACATGAGAATAAATGTTTACTGGGTCAGTATAACGATTCTACCCTATATAATGTTGAATATAATGCAAATGGGAGTCTGATAATGACAAATGTTTCATTTTACCAGTGAAAAAATGGTCTAATAATGTTGTCAATGGCAAATGACAAGCATATGTCTCAAACATAATTTAACTTTATAATTAGGAATAGTTGTATTCTAATATCATCCCTTTACTATCAACTGACAACCAGGACAAATTTAAAGTCTGTTCAAGTCCACCATTTTAAGTCGATACAAATGTAGCATTTTAACCAACAGAGGACCTACACATTGGCCTAATATTATTATTGGTGTTTTACCATATGTTTGAGAATAACAATAATAATAACCTACTCATATTAACCTTTATTTTACATCTACAGAATCGTAAGAAAATTGTGATCTTGATTTTAATTTTAAAAACGTGATTCTCATTTTAGCCAGAATCGTGCGGCCCTAGTGTGAGCCCAGTTTTATTTTCATTGGCTTTCTTAAAAGGTATTATTGTTGTTGTTGTCGTCATCAATTCATGACTTAAATAAGGTCTGTGGACATTTTATAGAAAACAACCGGACATACATTACAAAGTTCTTGTTGTTTTGCTTTTAGATAAACACAATTGCTTCAAGAATTTGCATTTTCAGCATAGGTGTGTATTAACTCATGTTGTAGAGCTTTTGCCACAGATCTTAATTTACTCATACATTAAAAAACCCATTATAAAAACCTTGAGGGAACCAGTGGGAAATTAGTCCTTCAGGTTTTGATGTCACGGCTGCGGGACTCTATTTGTGTTTGTCACTCAGTATTGATAAACCCTAGTGGCTGATGACTACCTGCTGTCTTCTCATTTCTTATCTTTAATGTGCTTCTCTTTTAGACACACACACTACAGATCAACACACTTGACCATTCCTGACAGAACTAAAGAAATACCTGGCTCATTTCTACGCATTTGTAAGTCACTTTTGATTTATTCATTTCTTCCATTTCCACCAGAGCTCTACAGAGTAATCAATCGCCCTGTTAGCTGGCCCTGATCGAATGTGAGCTGATAAGTCAAATGTTCTTTGTCACTGAGTACCATATAACAGCGTTTTTTAGCCCTCTATCGATTGCTGATTTTCTTTGGCAGAGCAAAGCTTTTCAATATGCCAGAAGTTAAGCATTTATCTAAAATTGTCAGGCAACCTGTCATGTATACCTGATATAAGGCCAATAATAACACATATACAAAAACTTAAACTGCTGACTTGTTGCATTTTCACTATTAAAGGTGCTGTAAGCATTTTTTATTTTATTTATTACATTATATTTGTATGTTTTTTTCTGAATACCAAGCATAAAATGTCCCAACTACCTGACAGATATCACTGAAATAGGTGTCCTGAGAAATCGCCTGTTTCTCTGACAGCTTCTGTGAATAGCAAAAGCAAAAAATGCACAGCACACAATTTTAGCCAATCAGACCTGCTCGACAAGTAAATCATTTTTGTATTCCATCTAAGATTGTAACTTGAGGACGCTAGACAATGGAGATGAGGATCCACATGCAGTTTTATTAAGTAGTAGTCAGGGAGACAATGGTCAAATACAGGAGCAAACGTGTACAAACAAGAAAATCTGAAAGCGTAGTCAGGGAACACGCAAATGGTCGATGCAGGCCGCAGAAAATGTAAACAAAAGAACAAGTCGAGGGTCAAGACACGGAGAGACTAAACCAGGAAATGCTTCGTAATGTTAAAGGGTTTCCACTAACAAGACGTTGTCTGTTTTATGTGTACAGTTAAGTGTTTTATAGTATATGTTAGTAATGCATAGGTTTTTTTAAAATAGCTCATGTCCGGTGTTGTGTTTGTATTTATGATTAATTTATGTAGCACTGTTGTCCTGCGAGACACAACATTTCGTTCCTCTGTATGTCCACACATGTAGCAGAATGACAATAAAGCTCGATTTGACTTGACTCAGCAATAGACTGATTTCATGCAGCTGCCATTTTTAAAAGCGAAATCGAGGCTGCGGTGGGAAGAAACCCGGAAGTGTCATTGGGAGTTACATAGGAATGTTGTGTAGCTGGCTATATATCTTATCAGCAAAGAGAAAGTGACAAATTTAGCATTTCACCACCTTCCAAGTGACCTATAGGTCCGTTCTGAATGTTCTTCTCATTTTCAGCTAAGTTAAGGTAAATGGCACTAGTTAGTTAACGTTTTCTTTCCCAAACACACGTTTTAGATGCCATTTATGAAACTTGAGTTAATGAACTGATTCTTTCACTATATTAGACTTGTAACGATACTGAATTAAAAGAAAAAACATCAATTTCCTGCTAACATTTAGGGCACTGTTGATGGCTTCCTTATAACAGCGCTGATTTGCCATTGTGTTCACGTGTTCAACAGAAATGATTGTGATTGGCCGAGAAGTCATCAGTTCACCCTCCGCTGTTTACCAAGCACAAACACAGACAGACGAGCGATCTGCTTGATGACTCGACTGATCTTTGTGTCTTAAATTGCTTTTAACTGTTTAAATTAAACTTACTGAATGATATTAAAGTGATGTTTACACCATTTCTGCATTTTGAAATCTCGGCAACAGCTGGAGGTTTGTATTCCACAGCATGTCACTGCAATGTTTACAGTGCTGGTCCTATACTTCCGGGTTTCTTCCCACCGCAGCCTCGCTTTGTTTTTTTAAAATGGCGGCCGCATGAAATAAGTTAGTGTATATGTTAGTGTCAATCTGAGCAGTTTGTATAGTCTGAGTGATCAGTCCTTGAGCAGCTCCCAGCTGTGTGTGTGTAATCAAAGGTGCACCAGAGCAGGTGTGTGTAGTAATGTAGCCGTTCAACTTTACAACTTGGAAGTTGTGAAGGTTGATGGTTGGTTCCTTTACTTGAAAGCTCCGATTTGATTATCATAATTTGTGTTGTTGACAGAGTTTAAGATTTACTGTATCATTATTATTCACAGCTTAAAGTTTGCTTTGATTGTTTAGTATTTATACTTTCCCATTGCACACGCTTTGCAACATTTTTTTATCAAGTTTAAGAGTCTTATGTTTCTTTTAGTATAAAGAGAGATGAGATATGTCGGTGCCAATAGCCCAGTGGTTAAGTGCGCGGACATATAGTACCATGGTGCTCACAGCGACCCGAGTTCGATTCCCAGCTCAAGGTCCTTGAGATAAGATATTTTGTTTAAATGTTTTTGTCTATTAAAACTATTTGCCTTAGTAATGTTGGTAAATTAAAATGAAGTGGTTAAAAAATTATGTGAAAATAAAAAATAAATAAATCCTGATATTCCTAAATGTATTGTTAAAAAATATTAAATAATTATCGATATCGAATAATATAAAACATGATATTGTGATATTTTTTTTTTTGCAATATCGCCCAGCCCTAATTTTCTGTTTATTTTATTTATTTATTTTAACACTGTAACTGTTTTAAATACAAAAGCTGAGGCTTTATTTTATTCCTTCTGATAACTAGTGTAAGTGCAAGTGGGTCCGTTGAATTGTCTTTGTTTGCATCCCCTGGCTGAAACAGAAATGTGTTTTTTCTCTCTCACTTGGTGTGACTATATGTCGCTGAAATAATGCCACACAGAGGGAAAAAAGAACTTCAAATGTCTTTATGCTATTTTAAAAGGTTCCTAAATTAGTTTTTTGACATTCTATATATTTGTTTTTTGTGTCAGGGATCCTCTTTGATGCATCATTGAGTTCTTCACACACAGATTTCAGAGCGCGGTTCATCCTCTGATTTCCCCCTAAATTAAGCCTGACTAGTCAGCCAACTTGTCAATTTGCAAACTGAACTGAAAATCTTATAGTCTGAACAAGGCATTATTTAGGATGTTGTTTTGATATATACTTATTCAAATATATATGTATCTGTACTAACTTTTATATAATGTGCTGATGGAAGCACAAAAAGACGCTACATTACAGTATGTGCAGATTTCTTTTCTTGCCCCTTCTGACTCCATAATCAAATGTCACCCATGCATAGCAACCTCACCTCGTTTGTCTGTAATGTCTAAAACAGTCTGTTCAAGGATTTGGTCTCTCTAAACCCCTTCTTGCTATGGGGTCTACTCTATTCTGATTGTTCTTACAGTGCGATTGTGTGAAAAAAATACACATTGTCATATGAATCAAATGTTTACTTGTATATAAGAACACCAACAATGGATTTGACGTTAGCATCAGTTTGGGTGCTTGTGTTCAATTGGAAGTGTGTCTGTTTAAAAACAAATTAACTTTTTTAGGTCTCAGCAACCACAGTGTTTCAGGTTGTCATGGACAGTCAGCGGAAACCATAGACTGCCGTTGTGCAAATTTGTCAAACCTACAAGCTGTTTATTTATTTCAGGCAGTTCAGAATCATTCTATTTTGGGAACTGCAGACCTTCTTCATTCATAAACACTTGCAGAAAGCACTAAAACACATGTATTAAGCAAAAAGAGCATAAGAGGTGGATTTTAAAAACATGTTTGAATAAAATAAGAATGTTGCCATTTTGTTTGAGTGTTGGTAGTTGTGCAGAAATGAACCCCTGCATCTTTAAATAATGTTGATGAATCTGTTTTTACTTAGAGGATTTCTTGCACACTCCGAAGCAGTTCAATCCGATTAACTCACTAATCAGATTAGCCAAATAAACATTAATCCCATTAATTTAGAGCATCACGCTGCAGTTCAGTCATTGTCTGATATGCTGAAACGACCATGAAGCCAAAAGCCCACTTTCAATTCAAAGCGAGAGCTCGCCGACTCCCCCTGCTGACGGCTCTGGTGGTCTAGGAACAGACTAGCAGGATTAGAGGAGGTAAAAAACCAGGTGCACAAGCAGCAGGCAAGTCATTTTCTTCCTCGTCACTTGCTCTCTTTGGATCCACGTATTATTTAAAAGATAGCATGGCTTTCAGAAGGTGAACACCTAAAAGATCTCAGAGCCGGTGAAGCATTTATCAAACAGATTGAACCTATGACAGAACAGACCACGGCTTCATGTTTGAGGGGGTGAACGTTAAATGCTTTTTTTTGTGTGTGGTATAATTTTCTTCAGCAACAACAGTTTTTGCTGTCTAATGTGTCCTTGGCTAATGCTGATCAGTGAGGGTTGGTAATTAAATTGAGAACAATAATGCTCAAAATGGTCATTTCAACAGCAGGAGTGCATTAAAAATCACACACAAACTGCAAGAAAAAAATAGCGTTAAGGCAAACGGATCCATCAGCTAAGCTGTATTTAAGTCAATGACAAAAAGAATAGTCACTTGAAAGCCATTTAATGGCAGTTGAACAGCGAGGGCATAGAGTGCAGCCGCCTCAGCCTGCTTTCATTTCGGACAATGATCCTCGGGTGGTCCAATATATGACGCCAGAGTTCTTTTTAAACGTTCACGTTTTTCCACAGAGTGCATGCAATTGGAGCCCTGACTTAATTACCATTTAGCAGTCTAATAGCAAGAGTAGACGAGTAGAACTTCTGCAACACACTCACTGCTGGGCATTGAGCAGAGGCAAAGCCCCCGGACTGAAATATTATGTAAATTATTAATTTTCTCATAGACTAACACAGTTGAGCTATTTGGTTACCCACAGGCGTGCAGCTACATGTTAATTAATCTCACAGAGAAAGAAAAGTATCAGAAAATCTAATTGTATAAAATGTATTAAATTAATGCAAGTCACTGTGGCTCAGATGCATTTAGATATAATTAAAAGGTCACACTTTTTAAAAGAATAAAATTATTTACTATAAAATTGGTTGATTATAATAAAGTTTTTACCCACTATGCATGTTAAATGTTTAAAATAATTGTATTTATCAGCAAAATTACATAACTATTCATGTTAAGATTTCACTATACTGTATGTTGAAAATATACTGATTGGTAGGTATGTTCTGAAATCTTGTCTTTCTGCTGTTGCAATTTTATTTTCACATGCCAATAAAGCAAACAAGTTAATAACTTCATTCACTCCCATATAGGATTCCCTCCCTGGTCAGAAAAATCTATTAATCTGTAAAATAAATTAATAAATAAATGAATAAATTTACATAACTTACAGGTAAACAAACATATTTTAAATATTTACTAATATTTTTATATTTTACTGCACAGCTGGCTATATTCAGTATAGGTTATATAGTAGACTCTATTTTAAATAGCATTTTTCAGCAAAATTACATGCATGTACTTGGCTTCAGACCAATAATAAACACAAAAAATCCATGATTTAGATTTTGCCACCCTTTACTGTTTTGCACTTTTATAATTTTTGCAGGGTTGAACAGTATGGATATTGCAATGTATGCAATATTAAATCTGGATTATAGTTGACCAAGAGCTACAGAACTGTATTTAATTAATGAAGGTACATATGGAACTTAAAAGATGTATGCAACAACAACAAAAATGTTTTTCTTTCTTAGAGTTTTTGTCTTGTTTGTGGTCCAAATATCTACATTTCAAAGTGAAGCAAGATTATTTTACTTACCCCACTGGCAGATAATTTTGCTTGTTTCAAGGAAAAGCTCTTCATTTTGCCTTATTTCTTTTAAAATTGAAAACAAAACAATATTTTTTACTTGATCTTAGAATTTTAGACATTTGGACTAGAAATGAGACAAAGCAAAGTAAGAAAATCATGTTTTGCATTAATTTTCCTTCGGCTATGGCTCTATTTCAGAATTTGCCACAGCAGAATGAACCACCAACTATTCAGTCATATGTTTTATGGATCGAATGCCCTTCCTGCTGCAACCCAGTACTGGAAAACACCCATACACACTCATTTACACACACTCAAACACTAAAGCAAATTTAGTTGATTCAATTCACCTATAGTGGCGTTCACCCACCATCATCCCCACCACCACCAGGTAGGCCCTGTCCAGGGGGGGTAGGTTCTGCTCCTGCCTTCATCCTCGGCAGTCATAGCTGGATCTAAAAGCTTCCAATTCAAGCTATGGACTGGGCTTCCTCCAAATAAATCTTATGATTTTCTAAACGATACTTTTGTCAAATAATACTCATCAAATAAATGTAATTCAATATCATATTTATCTCTCTGGTCTTTTTGGTGGAAACGCCAACTGGCCCAGCTGGGACTCGAACCAGCGACCTTCTTGCACTGAGGCGACATTGCTAACCACCCATGTTTTGCATTGTGATTATCTCTGTACCCGAATACTCTTATACTCTTCAGAAAACTGCTAGATAGTGCTATTCAAACTTTGCTATTCACAAATCTTGTGAAACTATATTCATACATGGGGTTAAGTCGATATCCATAAGTCGCCAGCATCCATCGCCGATGGCGGATAGACATCACCATGCTGAGCCGTCATCGCCACACAAACAAATAAAGACCATGTGGGTCAGGTAGTTGAAACGGTGGGCTACAAATAATTAATTTGTTATGAATTCATTAATTATTCATAAATAATGAATTCACCGCCGCCTATGACGATTATCATCGTACGATGCCAAATTGGTCGACATCGTCCAACCCTAATTCAAATTGCAATATTTATCACAGATAAATAAAATATCGCAAAATCTATTATTTTCCAATATTGTGCAGCCCTAATTCTTTGTGCAACACAAATGAAAATTATTCAGAAAAATTTTTAACATGGGGAACTGCTCATTTCTTTAGTTTTTAAATCCTCTATTGTATGAAAGTGCTACTTTATAGTTCATATTCGTTCATATTTCGTATTACGCACAATTTTCAGTACCACTGTTCTGGCAAATGAATGTATCGTTAGCTATTTCAGTTGAATCGAACATTTTCAAATGTATATTTGTGGTCCACATCATTGATTTACATTTCCATAAATTTGAGAGCGAGCATTCTGATGGCTGCATGTTTAATAGATAGGCCTGCGTGCAAGCAGGAGTGGTGCGTGTTATCTGCATTCTCAGACTCGGGGAAAGCTTTGAAATCGTGCCTAAGACTAATGAAAGAGGAGCAGGAGGAAGGAAGAAATGAGCAACGGAGAGGTGTGATCTACCTACGGAGAGATTACCATGTACCCCTGGGCTCTCATCTTACACTGTGCGGGGAGGCATTCGCTATCGTTCCTTCGCATGGCAGTGCGGTGAAGAAAAGGTCTCGTAGCTGAGGTGTTAAGATTTATACTCCAGTTATAAATCTGCAGAAAGTATCCCCCACGCCAGATTTTTAATATCGTGCCGATACCACACTCTCTGCCCGTGGACAATATGTTCAACTGACTTTGACAAATCAAACACTTAAGAAATACGACAATATCCTTCACAGTGCAGCTCTGCGGGGAGGAGGAATGGATGCACAACAGCGAGCGCAGGAATATTTCTCGGAAAAAAAAAAAGGTGGCACAGGATGTAGTGGAAGAAATAAACAGCCCGTTTATCCACAGGATGGATGGTGACATCATTATCTGCCCGTAACAGCATCCTCCAACTATTTGGATGGAAAGTTTTCCACATGCACAAAATAATTGCTCACTCTGGGGTATGGTGAGACTGACATGCAGGCAACATCTATGCAAAAATGGCACAGAGCAATCGGGCTGTTTTTGATCGATTCTTCAGCATTTAGATTTGAAGGAAACTGCTGTAACAGTTTATGTCAAACTTGCAAGTAATTGAGCAGATCCCAAATAAAAATAGTAAACAAACACTGTGTATGCAGTTTTGCATTTATATTTCTACACAAAATATATATTAATATACAATTAGATGACCATAAAAAATATCTATCCCAATTATAAAGCATTAACAAAAAAATGTAAGTAAAATACATCCTTTTTTTGTACATAACTGTTAATTTTATTTTTATTATTTTAGTTTTTGTGAAATACAATTATTAATAATTATAATATAAATAATTATGCATTTTTAATCATATATTTTTCATTCAATTTAACGTTACATACCAAAAATAAATTTTAAAACGTTGTCAGGTTTAGTTTGAAAGAGAATATTAAATTGTAAATGACATTTTATTTTCAAATTAAACTAAACTAATTATACTAAAACCACTGAGTTTTACCCATTTTATAGATTTTTTTATAAAATATGACAAAATATAAAATGGTGACGTCCATCTTCCTTTACATATTGTAACAAGTTAAGGTCAGTGTAGATACTTAAACTAATATGTTATGCTGAATGACAACATAAAACTATTTATATTTATGTAAATATAAATTACAAACAAACCCATATACTATACTCTTATTACTATATTTATATACTATAAATTATTATTATGGGGCAATATGGTGGGGCAGTGGGTAGCACAATCGACAATCACAGCAAGAAGGTCACTGGTTCGAGCCCGGTGGGCAGTTGCCATTTCTGTGTGGAGTTTGCATGTTCTCCCCGTGTTTGTGTGGGTTTCCTCCGGGTGCTCCGGTTTCCCCCACAGTCCAAAAGACATTTGGTACAGGTGAATTGGGTGGCTAAATTGTCCCTAGTGTATGTGTTTGAATGAGTGTATGGGTGTTTTCCAGTGATGGGTGTTTCCCAGTGATGGGTTGCAGCTGTAAGGGCATCCGCTGCGTTTAACATGCTGGATAAGTTGGCGGGTCATTCCGCTGTGGTGACCCCAAATTAATAAAGGGACTAAGCCGAAAAGAAAATGAATGACTGAAAATTATTATTATAAGTTATCCGTCTTCACAAATTAACTCAATATACTGTACTATATACTACATAGACTGTATGTAAAGTATTATAGTCCATAATTTAAATCTACTTAAATGATTTTAGACAAATATATTTGTTACACTGAGTGACTATACAGCACTATTTCGCTAATACAGTACAAAAATAATAGAATACATTTAAATATAATAATAAATGTAAACAAACCATTGTCTGTGAGTTTGTACACATACTTCCATACCAAAAATCCTTCCATACAACTGTGAATTCATAATCCCCAACATTACCATTTTAAATTTATAACTTTATAGTTTAACTGTATAGTTAAATTACAAAATTTACAGCAAGTAAAGTTCCACCATCATAACTTGCATTAAAACAACACACAGAACCAACTTCCTCAAAACCATCAAGAAAATATCCTTCCCTGTACAAACTTGCTCTTGTGAATGAATCAAAAACAGCATGCATAAACAGAGACACCACTTTCAACTGAAGAACTGTTGTAACGGAATCCACTCAATGCATATTCAAACACATGCAAATGATGCAATCAAAGAAGAAACCTGCTCCGGTTCTCCTGATGCGACTTCAGTAACCTGACATTCAACCAGAAGCTCACAATGATCATATTTTGATTGACGCCGAAGCCTCAAAACCCCAATCAGCCCCCACAGCCGCTACGAGAAAGAAAGCACAAGCTGCTCAACTTACCTAGTTTTGGAGAGCGGTGCTGTAATTGCCCCAGACCTTCACCTTATCTGCTCCTCCTTGGTCCTTGAGCAGCTCTCTCCCGCTCACAATGTTTCTGGCAGAGGTCTATTGATTGGTCAAGCTGTGTTTTCTGTAGTCTATTGTTGCCACCGGTTCGACTGGAGCTCCTCTCTGGCTGCCTGTCGTGGCTGCAATGAGGAGGCTGAACAACGTGTGCACCTTGCTCTAGCTCTAACTCCGTCTCTCGCTCGATCCGTCTCTCTCTCTCTCTCTCTCGGGCAGCGACACCCCCCGCTTTCGTTCTCTTTCCTTCCCTGAGCCTCCCTATGCCTCTCTACCCCCGGTCTTGTTCTCTCTCGCTCTCCCACTGTATTGATCTTCCAGCGCTGGCATTCTCCTCCTGCAGCCTCTAGAGGGTGTTCCAATAGCCGACAGTAGCCGGTCCAGAACTAATCCCGCTAGCTTCAGTTGGGCTCCGCTCTGAGAGACGAGAGAGAGAGAGGGAGAGAGAGACAAAAGGATGATATTTTGAGTCTCTCTCACACACTGTATATAAAAAGCCTGTTACATTTACAGTAAAAGCTTTTTTTGGCACGAGTTCATTGTAAGAACAACAGCATGACAATGTTTTATGCATTACAGCAAAGTATATAATAGATATCTTTAACAGATGGGATGATAGTATTCCAGCAAACAAAGATACACAAATGAATTAAACTGTGTGCCCTAATGTGGTTGAATATACTTCTGAAATCTACATAATCATTTGCTCAATTTTTACTAGCAATAAAGCACCATGGGGTCATTTTAATTGATTTGTGCTAAATTTAAAATACATTTTGCCATTTTTATTTATTAAATCATTTTGTTGTCATTACTTGTACTGTATTGTTTAACACAGTGGTTCTCAAAGTGGGGGTCAGGGTACGATGACTGGGGACCGCTTGGTGATTTCCAAAAGTCAAATAAATGTTGATTAGAGCAGCAGGTTAAATTTTCTGACACCTTTATGGCAATTAAATACATAAAAAATTAATACCGTGCCTTTCTCCAAGTAGACTTGTGCTGAAAACATTGTGCCCATTAGTCTTATTAGATGAGGTTAAGATTAAATTAAACAAATTAATAAATGACTATAAAAAATAGTTTATGGTTGTTAGACTGTTGCAATTTGTGTCGCAACTTTTCGTGGGCTGAAAAGTTTGGGAACCCCTGGTTTAACGGATGAATTAGTGATTTCATACATTTATTAAGGCACATCATCTAAGTTTTACTGATATGCTTTGCACATAAGATGTTTTGTGCAGTCAGTATGGCTGGTCACAGAGTATGCATGCTTATAAACTCAAAAGCAAGAAAAAACAAGGTTGCATTCAAAAGTGATTGAGTAGCCTACATGTTGATAGTGGCTCCCTGGTGTACATGCATGATATATAACAGGACATATAACAATATAAAAAATTCACTGACACAATTAAGTTTTCTGAACATTGTTGGAAAAGCTCAGGATAATAAGTCACCAACATGTTGTATTTATTATTATTATTATTAATATTATTATTCTTATTATTATTATTATTTGGAAATTTCAATTATAAAATTCTTACAGTGTCTACATAAGAAATTCTAATAATAACATTTTTGAAAATAAAATGTCAGAATATTAATGAAACAGCTGCATTTTGGATATGCGCATAAAAACGGTTGATGGAAACGGCAAGATGCGCATACGTTTTGAAAATGTGCATAAAAAACATGCGCATAACTGAGAAGGACAAACTTTTTATTCTATAAGAAAAGATGTGATTTTGTTATAAGAGATCATATGTTAAAAGCATAAATAAAACAGTGTTTAAAAAGAGAGTTGGAGACATCCAAGTGGATGCTGCACACTGGTGGTAGTGTGGAGGGACCCCCCTCATGATAGTGAAGCTCTTTGGGTGTATGTGAATACGCGATAAATGCGCTATATAAGTATACGTTGTTTACATACTTACACAACAGACCTAGATTTTTTTTAAGCATAAATAAGACGGTGTGTTTTAGATGAGATTTCGTGACATCTATCATTAGGATGTAAATTATGGTTATTATAAATACAGTATGTATCTTACAACTTAGTATCTTACTGTACTCATAACAACCATAAAAAAGATGGGTCAGATAAAAACCAAAACTGCATTAGGGTAAGATAAAATGATGCTATATGCATTGTCTTGCTTAATACAGACTTAAAATTTCTCTGCAATCAAGCAATTTAATGATACCTTTACATACATTTACAGTACATTTGCATGTAATGCCTCATTAAAAGTTCTCTGCTAAAACTGTTGTCATTATTTTTTAAATTGTAAGTTTTTTTTTCTCACTCCTTCACTCTCACCGTCTCTCCCTTTCTCCCGGGCAAAGTGCAATCTGTGCTGTCAGCTGGGCAGCGGGACCCCTGCCTCAGTGAGAAACAGTGAAACTGAGACGGGCATTAATGTTTCAGCAGGCAGTCTGAAGCAAATGAATACAAACAGAGAAGGTGAAGTCATATCCCTGCTGCGCTGGTCTTTACGAATCAAAATTGGAAAAGAACCTTTATAGCACCTCCTAGGAGGATGTCATACTATTATTAGTTGATACGTTTCATCATATTGTCATGGTGACAGCTGTTCGACTCGCCTTTCAGGAATATATTTTGCACAATCAGCATTAGTGCTCGCAGCTCAGATGTGATGTAACAATCTGTCAATAAATCAACAGGCCTGTGGCGGGACACGCAAGGAAAATTACACAGAGACTAAACACGCTGTGATTCTCAAACAAGGCACGGTGGTCACATACAGTAACACAGAAAAAGAAACCTTCATGCTTACATTGTCTTTGTTACTAGATATTATAGATGCTGCACTTGTATTACTTGACAAGGGAAAAAAGTGTGACCTAAAATATGATAGAATAAGTATTGCCTTCTAAAAAGAGAGTTATTATTTAGCTTAGTTATTATTTTGACAGGTGGCACAGTGGCTCAGTGGTTAGCACTGTCGCCTCACAGCAAGAAGGTCACTGATTCGAGTCCTGGCTTGGCCAGTTGGAATTTCAATGTGGAGTTTGCATGTTTTTCCTGTGTTGGCGTGGATTTCCTCTGGGTGCTGTGGTTTCCCCCACAGTCCAAAGAAATGCACTATAGGTGAATTGAATAAACTAAATTATATGTAGTGTATGAGTGTGTGTGTGTGTGTGTGTATATGGATGTTTCCCAGTGATGGGTTGCGGCTGGAAGTCCGCTGTGTAAATCTGCTGTGTAATCCGCTGTGTAAATCATATGCTGAAATAGTTGGCAGTTCACTTTGCTGTGGCGACCTCTGAAATAGAGAATAAGCTGAAGGAAAATGAATAAATGAATTAATTATAAGAAGTCTTATAACACAATTTGGAGAAGTCCAGCCTGAAACAAAAGCTTTTGTAACCATTATATTATAAGTCAATTTGACAAAATGCACAATATAAAGATGTCAGATTTTTTTTTCTGATTTAGGGTATTGAATATGCCTAAAACATCTGATAATCTGAGGTGTTCTGAAATGTATGTAAACATTTGTTATACTTAGGCTGCTCATACCATAAGTTTATAAATAAATAAAAATGTGTGTATTTTACTTCACATTCTAACATTGACTACGTTTACATGGGCATCAGTAATCAAATGATTTGCTTTAATATAATTAAGAGAATAATAAGACTAAGGTGTTTACATGAGTTGCTTTTTGAGTGTTACTTTCATGATCCCGTTTTACATGTTATAGCACATAATTAGATTAACGTCATTGCGCCACCACGTTATCCGCATTACCTCCAGAGTTTCATGTAATTTTGGGTGTTTCATTTGTAATTTGCCGACTTTAACTGCAGTTTGGCACTTTCAGTCACAAACATTTCATGCATGCCCTCCGTGACAAACGACATATTGGATGCAACTATGAATTGCTGGAAGAGTTGTTTTAAATGGAAGTTCATATTGCATGCTGAATGGAAGAAAAAAAACCTCTGCATTTCACGATGCAGGTGTCTGTGGTCTGCTCTGACTGGGTAGGTACAAAGAGTGTCAAACAGCCGTGTGTGTGTGTGGGGGGTGGGGGGTGGTGGGGTGAGTGAGTGTTTGTGTTCTATCCTGTCGAAAAAGGGAAAAGTTCTTCATGACGATAATTATTCAATTATGGTGTTTGCATGTCAGTACTGCACTTCAATAATGCGCCTGAAATCGCCGTACTCCACATGTCTTAATTTGATTTCTCTTTAGTTCGATTATGACCTTAATCTGATTAAATTAATCGAAAATCGCTGTTTACATGGTAGACTCTTAATCAGAGTACTGTCTTAATCGTATTAAAATCAAATTATTGGTGTCCATGTAAACGTAGTCATTGTGTCCTAACAACACAAGCCATATTGCTGCTTGCAATGAGTTTTTCTACCTAACCATCTGCGACAAACACATATTTTAATATTTTATTTCTGCAGAAATAAATTCAATTCAGCATTAAATGTTTGTAATGTGAGTTTGAATACCATTTTGCCTCACATTTATAGCCGTACTGAAAGCGCTATACTCATTCATTCACTCATTTTCTTTTCGACATAGTACCTTTATTAATCAGGGGTCACCACAGCGGAATGAACTTCCAACTTATCCAGCATTTGTTTTACGCAACGAATGCCCTTCAAGCCGCAACCCAACACGGGGAAACGCACATATACTCTTGTATTAACACACATACAATACGGCCAATTTAACTTATTTAATTCACCTATAGCGCATGTCTTTGGACTGTGGGGGAAATCGGAGCACCCAACACCAACATGAGGAGAACATGTAAACTCCACACCAATATGCAAACTGACCCAGCTGTGGCTCAAACCAGCGACCTTCTTGCTGTGAGGCGATCATGCTACAAACTGTGCCACCGTGCTGCCCGAAAGCGCTAACGGATATCTTTATAATAGCTACACTTCCTCAAGAGATGAGGCTGAGCATACACATATACTGTAGTTTGTACATGAACATTACAACTGTGAACTGAGTACAAACTAACATCAATAATTGTATTAATGCTAATGAGATTCAATATGTATTAGATAATAATATAACATGTATTATATGACGTAAGAAATGAGTGCAGTGCACTATTCTGGCTCTGTTTTTTTAATATTTCCAGTCCACGGCTGTTGTGGACAGCCAAATTGCATGTTGCTGGAATCCTGTCACATTGTGTATTTTTGCAACACAGTGTAAAATACCCTCAATATTTACATTTACCACAAACATCACATTTTTATCTGAATAAAATGTATTGAATGTGTAATTTTCAACACAGGCTCATTGTGAAAACGTAGCCCTGCGGACGTTTCTGGAGACAGCAAATTACGTAGGCGGAGGTATGTATGGCTGCATTTCATTTCTTTAAACGAACGCTACGGGGCGGTGTGACGCCGTTGCTTTTCGCGCTTACCAGCTGACCGCTTACCTCCGTATGGGTGGCATTCCGGCTGCAACCAGTTTTGTCCCGTTAGTGCGCCATGTCCGTCGGCGGATTTGAGATGCAGAGAGGAGTTGACCACGAAGACGGGGGTTCGAGTCAGGTGAAGAGCGATTCCAGAAAGCAGGTAAAACAAAAACAGAATCCAAAATATAAAACAAACAAGTGAATAGCAGGGTGAGAATATAGTATAAAAAAATTTTTTAAAGTCAGACGAGGGCTTTTATTTTTCTGGAATGCTTTTGAAACGTGTTGGTTGGGTTTAGGGAAGTGGGTGGGTGGGTTAATCGATAAAATTGTTTGGGTTTAGGGAAGGGGGAGGGTGGGTCAGCCGATTGTTCACTTAGTCAGTCAGAAAGTCTGTCCAAAAGTGAGTCGACAGCGGCCTCTGGTGGGTTTACATGAGAACAGCAGGCACGAATGGCACTCGCAAGGGAAATTTGAGATCTCGAAAAGCGTTCACAGCGACCTCTGGCGGATTCGCGAAAACAAAAACTGCAGAAAAACGTGCCGCCGGGACGTATTTCGCAGTCTCCGGAAACGTCCGTGGAGGTATGTATTCAAAATAAGCCTGGGTTGGTAATTTTTTTTAAAATTAAAATAATGTTGTTGTTTTTTTAAATAAATGTTTAATTGAATCTAAATTTAAATAAAACATACATTTTTAATTCCTCCTTTAATGTATTTAGTTTAATTGTTAATATGGCAGTATGGTGGCCAAAAAAGAGATTATTTTGTTGCAACGTGTATCTATTCACAGATAATAGCACAATAGACTGTAATACTGTATAGATACTCAAAATAACTGCATGAAGGCATTGAGAAAAGGATCTTTAAGAAACTCTAAATAAAAGCTATTTTCAAAACCAACATATTTGTTATGTCTATGTAATAAACAGATTTTTACAATAAGATCTTTCAATGTATAGTCAATGAAAGTTCACAGACACACAAAAACAAATCATACAGGCTTGTAACAGAGTAAAGCATTATGGGATGTTAATTTTAGAGTGAACTATGACTTTAAGCTGTAAGAAAGCTTTCGCTGTGCTAAAGAGTGGGCTGTTTCTAACAATATCAGGCGTCTGGAAAAACCTGCACTATCATGATGAATAATTGAGAGTGCTCATGGTTTTTCGGAATTCCCAGAGCCTCCAGTTCCTGTACAGTAGTAGACCATCAGCTACATTAAGAGTGCTAAATGGGTTGTCAGCACAAATAGACGGCAAAGCCAAAAAACAGCAATGGAATAGTGATTGAGTCTTGTGTATTGGTTGTTGATCTGATTGAGTCAGAGGTTAGAAAGTCGACAACTTTCGCAGCAAGTATAAAAGCTCATAACAAATGTGGTAAAAGTCAGCTCTCTATAGTACATACAGTAAATGCTGAAGCTTTAGAGGCATTTATGTGAGATCAGTATAAAAATACATACATTTTTCTATAATAAAATGTCCACTTTGTTGAAGCTGATATGACTGCATGATTGTGCTTCGGGTGACCCAGGTTCAAATCCCTGCTCAGAGACCCTTCCCAATCCCATTACCCTCTTACTCACCTACATTGCTTCTGGTCAATTCTATAAAGGAAAAAATAAATCTATAAAAGAAATTCAGCAATCAGATTTATAGTTTAATACTGACCTTTATGTCATTCTATACATGCTTTATTATACTCTTTGAAATAAAGCAAAAATATTTTAAATAATTTCTTAGTTGTTGTTTGTTTGCACTTAAATACAAGTCAGTGGATCTAATCTTGTATTGAACCCCACTGAATTTCATTTTTCACTGTGACAAAAACATATACACCGGCAACATGTATTAAACATGTCCAACTGCTCATTAATGCATATTTCTAATCAGCCAATCACATAGCAGCAACTTAATGCATTTAGGCATATAGACATGGTCAAGATGATCAGCTGCAATTCAAACCGAGTATCAGAATGGGGAAGAAAGGTGATTTAGGTGACTTTGAATGTGGCATGGTTGTTGGTGCCAGACGGGCTGGTCTGAGTATTTCAGAAACTACTGATCTACTGGGATTTTAACGCACAACCATCTCTAGGATTCACAGAGAATGGTTAAAAAAAAGAAAATATTCAGTGAGTGGCAGTTCTGTGGGCGAAAATGCCTTGTTGATGCCAGAGGTCAGAGGAGAACAGCTAGACTGGTTCGAGCTGATAGAAAAACAACAGTAACTCAAATAACCAATAATTACATCCAATGTATGCAGAAGAGTATCTCTGAACGCACAGCATGTCGAACCTTGAGGCAGATGGGCTACAGCAGCAGAAGACCACACCAGGTGTCACTCCTGTCAGCTAAGAACAGGAAACTGAGGCAACAATTTGCACAGGTTAACCAAAATTGGAATATAGAAGATTGGAAACATGTTGCCTGGTCTGATGAGTTTAAATTTCTGCAGCAAAATTCAGATTGTAGGGTCAGAATTTGGCATCAACAACATGAAAGCATGGCTTGTATCATCGGTTCAGGCTGGTGGTAATGGTATAATGGTGTGGGAGATATTTTCTTGGCACACTTTGGGCCCATTACTACCAACTGAGCATTATGTGAACGCCACAGCATACCTGAATATTGTTGCTGACCATGTCCATCCCTTCATGACCACAGTGTACCCATCTTCTGATGGCTACTTCCAGCAGGATAATGTTCCATGTGATAAAGTGCGAATCATCTCAGACTGGTTTCTTGAACATGACAAGTTCAAGAAGAGTTCACTGCACTCAAATGGCCTCCACAGTCACCAGACTCAATCCAATAGAGCACCTGTGGTGGAAAGGGAGAGTCGCATCATGGATGTGCAGACGACAAATCTGCAGCTACTGCTGATGCTATCCAAGCGGCAACCTCCCGCTCTCCCTCGGGAGGCCAATACGGAAGTAACAGAAACTGCAATTCATCAAAATTCCGCTAGTCCTGGCTCCATAATAGAGCAAGTTGTAATTGAGCCCACTGTTAGAATGGTCAACTTTACAGCAGAAAAAAAGGTGTTTACAGCCTGGTACAAAGAACGATTTTGGTTCATATAGCTATTATTACCCTCCATGACAACTGTGAGGGGGGTGAATTTTTTTATAACTCATCCATTTCCTTTATATTAGGTTATATTAAGTTTGCATAATTAAGGGCGTGGCCACTTGAGTGACAGCTAGGTCTCGCTGGTCGCCGTCACTTCACCTCAGCTGAATCCGGCAGATTAGCCACTGATCTCGGCATATTCATCGTATTTTTGTTTTGTTTTATGTGGCTTTACACAGTCAGCTGCCTTTTGGACATATTTCTTACAATTATCAGATGATATGGGATGCTGTGTGCACTTAATTGTGCTCACAAACCGTTTACGTGGCCTCCGTTTCCCATGTGAGTAAAGTTATATACTTGTATACCATCTCTATAAATGTATTTGTTTTATTTAAGATCATTTATCATTAATATTTTTCTTTAGACCCGTAAAGCACTCCAGAATGTGACAGATTGATTAGCTGTAGGCTCTAGAACAGTCATCTGAAGCGTTATCATACTGTGTTGTGCTGGATTTTATCAATAGTCTTGCATTTACTAACACACACACATATCTGAAGTGTTTGGAAGTAATTCGCGTTTTCCTCCTGTAGAAAAACGTCATAAGAGCAATGTTTAGTGGCTCAATGTATTACTACAGTGTTTTTGAAAGTCTAAACACTTTATTGACATAGTGTACAGCCAAGCACATGTGGTCAGAACACAAACGAGTCGCAGGTAATAAAGTATCAAGCGTTTCTCCCAAAGTAAAGTCTGTCTGCCAGGTCTAAGCATAGGGTCTAAGCAAAGTGCCAGCAGGTGTCTGTAGCTCCGCCCACTCTCCGCCTCTTTGCCCTTGTTTGGTATCCCGCCGTGGGTGCGATGACGCGCGAACAAAATGGCGACGGTTGGCCGCGCCTACTTGTGGCTTCTTTTGCGCTCTTCAGAAACCTATGGGTGACGTCACGGATACTCCGTCCATATATTTTACAGTCTATGATGCTATCATATCAATATGGACCAACATCTCTGAGGAATATTTGCAGTACCTTGTTGAATCTATGCCACAAAGGATTAACGCCGTTCTGAACTCAAAAGGGGGTCCAACGTGGTACTAGTAAGGTGTGCCTAATAAAGTGTCCGGTGAGTGTATAATTACAGTTTTGTTTTATTTAAGATTATTGATGTTTTTTAATTAGTTTTAAAAATACTCTGTGTTTATCTACTTTAAAACTCCCTTGGTAAATCAAATGTTATTTTCTATTTCTTGGTAATTATTTGTAAGGTTTTCTAGCGATTTCTCAGTGAAATGGTTTTAAACCAATTTTCTTTTTTTCTTATTTTGCTCAACTATATTACAAAAAAGGAAAGCATGCACCAAGTCCACTGCAGTCATGTTTAATTATTACATGATAAACTTAAACCTACATGATAAACTAAACTTAAACCCATCTAGTGGATGTGGGATTTTATTTGGCAAATACAATAGAGAGAGATGACTTTTTCTGGGCAATCAGCGATCTGCAGTTTACATCACATTTTAGTATCAGTGCAGTTCACTTGAATCTTTAACTGAGGAGGCACTAAAAAAAGTTGCAGGTACAAGGTACCATACAGAGATGAAACCCCCTTTTGGAAGCTATACAGTGTCATATTATACAGTGGAAAACCATTAGTCAATGATTGTAAGTTACTTTCACAGATATAATAATTATGCTTTTGTATCTTTTTTTTGTCCAGGAAAGCATCAATTAGAAATCATGAGACAGCATTAATTATCATTACTATAATTATGACCCTGAATCATCAGTCAATGAATCATACACTGAATAATGAATAATTATTCAGCCCTGAACATGAAGTACTGTTCAAGATGAGGGTGTGCCAAGTTTGATCTGCAAAAACGAGCACTGAATTTCCAACTTGCACATAAAGCTAAACATCAAAGTCCTCTTTAGTTCATCTGTTGTGCTTCTGTTGCATTTCTTTTTTATTTTTTATTTTTGCTGATGTCAAATGTTTTTCCATTTGCTTCGTCTATTCATTAATGCAACCACAAATAAAAGGGGGCATTATATATCCTCAAAACCATCTTTTGATGTATTTGTGAGAGCTTCCTGATTATGTGGCACTATTTGTGCCTGCCTTATATAAAGACATGATTAGCTGGTTTTGTCATTTACCTCATTCATGCTCTTCATGTTATGAATGGGCAGGCCTATAACTATCCTTCTGAATACCCAAGTCAGGAAATTGCGGTGATTACAAACATAAAACCTGTAATTTCAGGCACCTAAACTGAAATTTGTGGGATGGAATCAAAGTATAATCAGCATCCTTCTATGGGTTAGCTGACCAGTTGCAGGTACAAGCTCAGGGCAAGTCTGTACAGATATCTAAATCACCAAGGTGACTTTCTGGATGAAAACTTGGTTAAATAAAACTGTTAAAAAGTTATTATGCCTCTAATATTTCGCTGGCTGTTATGTTTTGACTTAAGCATTCATAAGATGTTCGGCTTGACCATTCTTTTGCTACTGGTGATATGGTTATGAAACACAATAATTCATCGAATGCTTATTGCAATCCTTACAAAACATTAAAACAGTCAACTTAAGATTTTTTTCAGACACTTATGGGTCAATAAGAGGTTTATAGTCCAAAAACATTTTGTCAAGGATATTTTTGATGACTCTAAAACACTGTTTAAGGATCCCAGTGCAACCCCAAATACTAATTAATCATTTAAATCAGGGGTGCCTTTTTTCTTATGAAGGGCCAAAAACCAAACTTGATTGAGACTAGTGGCCCGAAGGTAAATTGCCATGAGTAATTTCCTAATTTATTTAATAATATTTAAAAATGACTAGAGAACATTGCTTTATATTAACTTATACAGTATTTTTTACACTTTATAATGAACTTATTACAGTAAAAACAAAACAATCTTATTTATGACAGAATTACACTAGTTTTTGCCATGATTTGCTGTTCGATGTCTTCTGCACAGTCCTCTATCCGTCGAGTGAGTGACAGTATTTTAATTTCAGTTTGCTTTTTTGTAGCTCAGCAATAAAACAAGAGGTTACGTAAAAAAAGGTTACATCAAATTAGAAATGATGATCTTTGTGTTAAAGACGTTCGCCCCAACCCTCTCCATCGTTCTCTCCTCTGAAAATACAGTTGTTGATTGTTAGTTCATGTTAACTCATGGTGCATTAACTAATATTAACAAGCATGAATTTGGATTTCAATATTACATTAGTAAATGTTGAACTATGATTAATAAATGCTGTATAGGTTTTGCTCATAATTAGTTCATGTTATGAAATAAATTAACTAATGAAACCTTACTGTAAAGTGTGACCAAATATAATAGAATTTTTACTCTATATTTGATCAATGAAATGCAGCCTTGACAGATTAAAAAAAACATCAAAAATCTTCCCAACCATAAATTTGGTAATATGTTAGTTAGAAGATAATTCTAACTCCTACATACTGATACCTACATACTCTTTAGAGCAGTGGTTCCCAACCTTTTTTTGCCTGAGACCCCCTTTTTCCCCAGAAAATATTGTAAGGCCCCCCTCCACATTTAATGATATTATCGCTCATATTAGTTTGTAGTAAGGATGACAAAAAATGTTGTTTTCAAACAAACAGTATGTTTATTACTATATTTAGATATGTTTACGCACAAATAATAGCCTAATGTTTCCCAGTGATGGGTTGCAGCTGGAAGGGCATTTGCTGCATAAAACATGTGCTGGATAAGTTGGCAGTTCATTCCGCTGTGGCGACCCTGGATTAATAAAGAGACTAAGCCAAAAATAAAATGAATGAATGAATGAATGAATAATAGCCTAATGTAAAACATAAAAGCAAAACATCAGTAGGCCATTTGTAACTGAAAAATGTAAGCATTTGTCCTATAAATTGGCCCTATTTGAAATTCAATAACAACAATATCAGCATTCACAATGATGTATAAGGGAAAAAATAATATAGGCTATTACAATTTACTACTTGCATGTAATTTGTTATGCTCTATCAATTA
Organism: Danio aesculapii; assembly: GCF_903798145.1. Classification (NCBI taxonomy): domain Eukaryota; kingdom Metazoa; phylum Chordata; class Actinopteri; order Cypriniformes; family Danionidae; genus Danio; species Danio aesculapii. The sequence continues at coordinate 34,832,310 of NC_079436.1, read as the reverse complement.
GTGTGAGGATTTCTGCAAGGCGAATCAGTGAGTCTTTTTTGTGGCCATCAACTCGTTTTCTCAGAGGATGACAACTGACAAAACATTGCTGTCGCCCTGATACAAGTTTTATTTACGGAGAAAAGTCAGAGCACTGCAGTGTTTGGGTTTTCTGTGTTTGTCTGAGAAAATTGAAAATTAGTCTTACCGAAATGTGAATATTCCATACAAGCCGAAGCTGATCGCTCAATTCTTGTCACGTGACTCACGGTGCGCTCGCGTCGAGGCCCGGGGTTTTTTGGTGCGAGCGCATCATGCCACTTGTGCATGCAAACCGCGCACTTCCATTGGAATCAACAAACTTATGCAAACTCTAGAAATACGCGATATGCCGCCGTCATTTGCAATCTCTTCATCAATTGATCTTCTTGCACAGCCATGGTGGATTTACCTGATTTGTTGACAAGTTGGTTGCGGATCAATTTCTTGGCAGGCAATACGCCTGTTTCTACTCATTTTGCTGCTTGTGGGTTAAATTGTGGCGCCCAAGTGGCCGAGACGTAGGCAAGAAAATACGCTCATTTTTCAAAATAAAAGATTTTTTAAAATAAAAGATCGTTCAGACTCAGATAATAAATAAAACGGAATTAATGAATGTTTTCTTGTGCGGCCTGGTAACAATTGAACCACGGACCGGTGGTTGAGGACCACTGAGCTAGGGGATCAAGTGAACTAACGCAACATGATCATTCTAATTGCCCAATGCTAAGAATTTTTTTAATTATGATGCGACCCCCCACAAAGCTCACTGAGGCCCCCTTGTGGGCTGCGACCCCCCTGTTGGGAACCGCTGGTTTAGAGTACGTACAATTTATTTTATACAGTGCTCCCCACACATACACTTTACTTGGGCGGGCCGCCCAGGTAAATTAACAGCCGCCCAAGTATTCGGCAACACTTTTTTTAGTATTATTATCATCATCCTTTTACATTTTTTTTAAATATCTGCTAAAGATAACCAAATATCTGTGGTCGATTAAGTAGTGGAACATTGTCTCTCGTATACCTGTTTCAAGAGTTCCCACTTAGATATGCTTGGCGTATAAAGCAGGTTTGGCATGCTGTCCCGGGAGAGAACCCTGAGCTCTGAGATATTTGAGCCCAGGGCTCCCGCCCAGTCGATAAGCATATCAGGAGATCGAGAGCTCCCCCTTTAGAAAAGGGAGGAAAAGGAGGAGATGAGGTGGAAGGGGGGATTCTTCCAAACGAAGATAGAAACAGTAGGGAGAAAATGATCTATTTATAGTAGACTAGGATCACTCTGATTGGATTATTACTGATTACAGATGAGTGGCCAGACGTGCTCAATCATATCACGTGCTCCTCTCGAAATTAGTTTATGAAACTTCACTTCGTAGGCTACTGCTGGTTCTGTGTGTGCAAGAACGGGTTTTCTAAATCTCCTAATGTCCAGTATTTGACTTTCGCTTTCGAAAGTTGATATTAATTGTATGCGTTTTCTGTGACCTTTTTATTTAAACCTACTTTTGCGTGCGCACAGCCGTGAGAGTGAGAGAAACATTAAATAAATCAATAACGACTCAAAAACTTTTTTATATACTTGAAGGGGACGAAATGACATCTAAACTGGCTGCAGAATATTTGTACACCATTAGAAAGGTTTAAACAACTAATTTGCCTTATAAAATGCTTTGGCAATACTGTACAAAACGTCATGCCTATAAAGCAACCTTGAGAAAGAGAGACATAATAAAACATAAAAAAATAACAAAACATTAAAAAAAAAAAAACTGTTAAAAATCACATTATTTATTTGTTTGTCACATGTAGTTGACCATTTATGTGTTGTGAGTAAAAGGAATCTTTCATTCTGGCTACCACCGCAAGTATATTTCGAACCTGTGGGAAGCAGTTATAAGGTAATGCAATGCTTAAGTTGTCTCCTTATACTATATACTCGTTACTACTGTAGTTCCGCCTTTTTGATGACATCATGCACACCATTACAGCAAGCAAGCAAACAATTAGTTAAGATATATAATTAGTCTCACTTGCTTCTTATTCACAGTTTGAATGGAGTCCGAAATTGCTTAAAAGGGATATTTCAACAAAAAGCAACTTATGAGACATTATTGTATTTGGATGAAACCATGCAGGGTATGGATCTGAAAAGCCCCAAAATAACGGTAAATACTGAATGGACCTTGAATGAATGCTTAAAAACTATGAAAAGAAGTGATCAGAACACACACCTGCTACCTAGTTAAAGATAGTGACCCACCAGTTGAGAATAACAGCAGCAGGTTTTGCCAGAGATGATCTGCTTTCAATCTGATCAAGAAACAAGACGAAAGCATTATTTATTCATTCAAGTCTCCCTTTTTGCTTAGCTAAAAGCCGCGCTGCCCTGAAGCTTAGTCTAGATGCCATTTGTACAATTTACAGCAGCACAGTAGGTGCTTGCACAGTCACCATAGAGATATATCTTCTATCATAGCAATTCTGTGGCAGCCATCTTTGATCTACCACTCCAAATATCCATGGCACAGTGGCCCAATCTTCTCATTGTAATTCTCTTCACTTCTCAAAGAAAAGGCAGTGTTTAGTCAAGCCGTTACGGAATGTATTGCATACCATATGAAGTGAAACAAACACAGTTTAGGTAGAGCATCACTTGCATTCTTGTGTACTCCCATTTAATATAATCATAATTAGCATTTTTTTATTGACAGAATATTAATACCCTGAGAGAACAGCAGATGTTCAGATCCTAGAAATAAACTGCTACCATCTGCAATGCTGTAAAAGAAATGTAAGAGTTTTTCTTTAGGATAAAGATCCCTTGGGTATCTCCAAGCGTGTCAAGGGTTAGCGAGAGCACTGTGCAAACGCAATTAATCATGCATAAGCATTAAGGACCCAATCACTCCCACACACATAACAAGCAGTTAAGCTCTTCATACTGCCAAGATTCTTGAAAATTGGGAAATGTTTTTCAGCCTCTTCATTGTGTGACTTAATATAAGTTTAAGTTGAAAGAAACAAATAGCTACAAAGCTATAAGAGAACAAATGTTACTGTGACTATGATTTTTTTTTTGTCTAAACCAGCAGTCTTAAAGAAACACTTCACTTTTTAAAAAAATTGGTTTATTTTACAACTTTACAAGAGCCTTCTCACTTATGGCTCCTAAACTCTGGAATAGCCTACCTGATAATGTCCGAGGCTCGGACACACTTTCCCAATTCAAAACTAGATTAAAGAGCTATCACTTTAGTAAAGCATACACTCAGTGCATCACTTAGCGCTATGATACATGAATGTGCCCCACGCATGTTTTTGCATCTCGTTTATATACACTATGAACAGCAGCTACGCAAATTATTCTCTTTATTCTCTATTTCGACCTGGGCATACTCATCCTGAGGCCCTCAGAGACTATGCACCGCCAATGATTTGATCCAAGACCAGCGATGAGATGATCCCAAGGTTTCCTTAATCCTGGACCAGGCCGTATCCTGAGCAACTGCGGTGGTGGTCATGGAGGAGTGGACAGCATGAGACTGATTCCTGTGATGCTCCAGGGACAGATGAATCTCGCTGATGTCCAGCTTCTCCAGCGCCTAGACTGCAATTGGTGAAGTTTTTTCCTTCACACTTTTGCCACTGGCTTGCATGGTTCGGGATCTGTAGAGCTGCGCATCGATGGATTTGCTCTTCAGTGTTTAGACTCTGAGCAGTGATTAAACTACACTGAACTGAGCTAAACTAAACTGAACTTAAACACTGAAAACTGGACTGACACCGTTTCAACGTGAATTGAAAAAAAATTGAACTAGTCATTTGCAGAGAAAAAAGCTTTCCATATTCACCACATGGTGAATACATTTATAATCATGCATTTTAGTAACATGAAGTTAAGTTTATTTATAAACTAATTTCAGAGGATCACGTGCTTATGATTGCTTGCAGCCGGCCCAGCGTTATTCAATTTATGATTCACCAATCAGACGATTCCTAAGCCACTATAAATACCCTGAGTTCCATATAGTAGCCATCTTTGTTTTGAAGAATCCTCCCTTCCACCCCTACTCCTCCTCCTTTCCTAGATGGTTGGCATGGTGGCCCAGTGGTTAGCACTGTTGCCTCACAGCAAGAACGTCACTGGTTCTAGTCCTTACCAAGCCGGCTGACATTTTTGTGCGAAGTTTACACATTCTCCCCTTGCTCACGTGGGTTTTTCCGGGTTCCCCCAGTTTCCTCCTAAAGTCCAAAAACATGCAACTTAAGTTAATTAACTAATCCAAATCGGCACCATAGACATGCTCCTAGTAAGTAGTTATCTCTTAGAGCAATCACTATCTGTTCATTAGCTACCACAGCAGGGGAGTTCTCGAGATCTACCTGAGCTCAAACTCCCCTCTCGCCTTGCAAATGGGAGGGAGCCCCGGACTCGAGGATCTTATGAGTACAGGGCTCTCTCCCGAGACAGCATGCCAAACAAGATTTATAAACAATCATTAGCTAAGTGTAAACTCTTGAAATAACATTTCTGTTTAGGATCTGAAAACTTGCTCCAGTACTTGAATACCACCGAAATAACAATCCACTCCAACAGGTGAAGGCCAAGTGTTTAATGTACAGTACAGTAATTGTTAAGCCTAGGTTTACTGGAAAAATATTTCTCTTCCAAAGAATTCATATTTGTTTACAGCACCACACAAGAGTGGCTGAACTCTCATGGAAAAAACAAGATATTTTGCAATAACTTTTGCAAATATTGACCTTTGTTCATTTCATATTTCCACAATTCTGCAATAAACCTAGCAGTAAATATACAGACTGTGTCATATTTATGCATTTAGCCAGTTTTCATTATAGCTCATGTTCATTTGCGATCACTTGAGGTTTTATGTGTTTCACAGTCTGAAAAAAAAAATAGCAGGATATTTGTTAAATTCATTTGTGAAGATATATACCTAATGTCTGAGTAAACATGGGCTTCATTTAATATACATATGTATATGCTGATTTTACCTAAGTGTGGATTATGGATGTATTTGTAAAACCTATTGGCAAATAGCCTACATGGACTGCCACTGTGTCAGAATAAGCAACTGTAAAACACAATTCTAAATATCATTGTGGCTGTTTCACAAAGGCATTTACGAATGGATTCTACTGTCCTCAGAAATGTTCAGATGACACTTTCTTTTTTTAGATTATCTCCATTATGTTAAATACAACTGCAGCTGCTTTTCCAGCACTAGCCCTCGAAGAGGCAGTTATTCCCGCTGTTCTATAAGTGCCACCTCCTGGCAGGGAATGATTTTCCCTTTTTTCTTTCATTTAGTTGGTCTACAGTTATAATTTTGTGCATGTTTTATGCAGCATAATATTACAAAGCTAAATTCCAACATAGGCTCATTCTGAAAACGTAGCCCTATATACGTTTCTGGAGATCGCAAATTATTTAGTCAGAGGAATGTATGGCTGCATACGTCATAGGATTTCAGACACTGAGACAAGTTGACTGTGACAACTGGGTTCAAGACCGGAGAATGATTCCAGAAAGCAGGTAAGACAAAAACAAAGGGCAAAAAATAAAATAAACAACAGGGTGAGAATATGCTAAAATATGAAGGAAAAAAAATAAAGAAATCAGGCTGCCATGGGGGCTTTTCAATTTCTAGATTGGTTTTGAAAACAAAACTTAGATTGGTTTTGTTGTTTGGGTTTAGGGAAGTGGGTGGGTGCTGGTCAATAGGTGCTTTTTAAAACACTATCGGTTGGGTTTGGAGAAGGAGGAGGATGGGGCAGTCGATCGGTCAGTCAGTCAACAGCGGATTTATGAAAGAAGAGCAGGTGTGAATGGTACTCGCGAGAGAAATTTGAGATCTCAAAAAGCATGCACAGCGGCTTCTAGTGGATTCACAAAAACTGCAAATAAACATAGCTCGTAGGACGTATTTGGCGCTCTTCAGAAATGTATGTAGGGGTATGTAATCACAATGAGTCTGGGTTGCTAAATTTAGATCATTAAATGTTTGTGTTTTATTTTGAAAGAATGTTCTATATTAAATCACTAACTGCACAATATATTCAACAGCAGTGGTTGCCTGTAATTTTAAATCACTGCAGATAACTCAGTCTGTGATAAAACAAACACATTTTTGTTTACATTTGATCACTTTAATTTGTTTTCCTGATTTCTAGTTTAAAAACAAAAATTAAAATAAATGAAAAAGCTAGTAAAAGAGATCCTCCATTCTCTAGTTAATTAAATATCAAATTTGCCAATAAGTGCATTTAGGGATGTAGACAATACGAGCATCATAATAAGGTGATTTCAATGACTGTGTACCATGGTTATTGGTGTCAGATAGGCTCCTAATATTTCAGAAACTGCTGTGTTACTGGGATTTTCACACAGAAACCTTTACACAAAAATAATTAACAAATTCTACAGAAAAATATTCGAAAACATTAAAAGGAAAATATTAAATGAGCAGCAGTTCTGCGGGTGAACATTTCTCGTTGATATCAGAGGTCAGATGGGTGTGGACAGACTAGCTGAAGGTGTCCGAAATGGTTACTCAAAAAAAAAAAAAAAAAAGTGGCAGCTATATGACAAGAAGAACAATGACACAAATACTGTCAGCTACAGGCTACAATTCATTTGGACTACAATTCATCATCCCTGGTCTGAGGAGTCTCAGTTTTTGCAGCAACATTCAAATAGTATGGACTGGATTTTGCATAAACAAGATGACACCATGGATTTGGTAGGGCAATATTCTGACACACCTGACTGTCCTTAGTACCAACTGAGCATCATTAAAATGCCTACTGACAATTTCCATCCCTTTATGGCTGCAGCTTGCCCACTGTGATGCTACAAGGATAATCCATCATGCCACAAAGCACAAATCAGCTCAAACTTCTAGAATATGTCAAGGAGTTCAGTACTCACCTGGCTACACATTCACTAGATCTCAGTCTAAAGGATCCACATCATGAATAATAAATCATCAATCATGGATGATAAATTTGCAGCACACTTTTTAAAACTATGCTGCAAAGAATTAAAGCAAAAAGGAGGTCTATTCAAGTAATAAAAAAGGTTCTAAAAGTGCTTGGTAGGATCCCCATGAAGCCTGGTCTACAACAAAACAAAGTTTTATCTCATGTTTGCTTGTGTTTTTACTATAAGGGATTAGACTATTTATTTCCAAATGAGTTTAAATAATTTAATTTCATTTAAGATCCCATATGATACATACAACAACCAACACAAAAATAAAATGTTGACAGATTTACATCAGTTACAAATAAAAATGAAACATGCAAGAAGCAAAGTGGCTGCATGTACTTTTTCAGTGAGTCTGGGCTGCAATTCATATAATAGTACTGCTTATGAATTTATCTATTCACAGCCAAAAAATGTTAACAGAAAACTCTTCAATAAAATTGATTTAAATAATGACACCAATTTCAACCCTGAAGGGTCCTCAAAAAGACTAGCATGCATTGAAATACATAGACTAATAACTAAACATTAAGGGTGAAAAAAATCTGCAATGCTGAAGAAACGTATACACAAGAGTGCAGAAAAAAAGGAAAACCTTTCTCTAACTACAAACTGTTGGCACAAATCCTTTGTAATTTCTCCTGTATGTCCTCTTCTTTCCTTCAACAATGTTCCTTTTTAGCGTGAACACTTATTTCTAAGCAACCTACACTCGTTGAGAGCACTGCATTCATTTGCAGCAGGTGTGAATGGTGGCTGTCCTTGCTGAAGTCCTTGTCTGGCCTTGCTTAGAGACAGTAGGATCTGAGTAGGCACTGTTCACCAGTAGGTTTCCTGCCTTCCATCGTATTTTAAATCAGTTTAAAACATTTACACGGCAGAATTAAAAGTTTTGTTTGATTCATTCATTTTCATTTCGGCTTAGTCCCTTAATTAATCTGGGGTCGCCAGAGAGGAATGAACCGCCAACTTATCCAGCACATGTTTTACACAGTGGATGCCCTTCCAGCTGCAACCCATCACTGGGAAAACCCATACACACTCACACACATACACTACAGACAATTTAGCTTCCCCAATTCACCTATTGCGCAAGTCTTTGGACTTGTAGGGGGAAACCGGAGCACTCGGAGGAAACCCACACCGATACAGTGAGAAAATGCCAAGGCTCGAACCAGCAACCTTCTTGCTGGAAGGCGATGGTGCTACCCACTGCACCACCATAACGCCATTGTTTGATTCATATAAAGGTTTATCCTACCCCTTTCAAAAAATTCTGTTTGAGCATTTTTATTCCAGTTGAGATTTGGGCATTCAAACAGATTAAAATGCTCCATGTAAATGCACCTAGTGTTGCAGTTTTGCTGTTTAGTTGCTCTGAGAAGCAACGATGAACAATAAAAAAAGGCACTGCAAAATAAAAAACATGCTGATACCAGTATAAATCACAGCATTAGGTCAAGAGCATTCTTGAAACAGCTTTGAAAAACATGTTCCTTTTCTTTTTCATTGTTATGCACCTACATGAATACTACCGCACTTCTCCTGCAGAATCTGAGCAATTACACTTGAATGGGTTCAGGGTCTATTTTAATGATTTTATGAAATAATATCCATAAAGTCATTATTTATTTAAATGCAGTACAGCCTGCATTCAATGACTTCCAATATTGGGATTCTCTTTGACATCTATTCTTAAAAACCGATTGTTTGCATCATAATTTACAGGTACTGTAGGACTGTTGAACATTTTTCCATCTGTTATTGACTAGGCACAATGGTTTAAAATAATATCTGAACATCACACAGTAAATGACTGAGAAGGAACACATAGTACCAGACTTTAAAATTACTGTTGTTCAAACACAACAATACATGCTGAAACAAACTCATGACAAATGAAAACAATGTGTTCTAAAATGATCTCAAATTATCAAACACGCTTATTATCTTCAGTATGAATGGAATTATAGGTCCTGTTCACATCTGGTATTAAGATGCGTTTTCATCGACCTGATCATAAGTGGACAAAATAAGACACATTAGCTTTCACATCTGTCATTTAAAGTCTCTTTTGTCCAATTTCAACCACTTCTCTGACAAGATAGGTATTGGGTTGGTTTAATCTTTCAATCTACACTAATACTGCAACAGCTAGCAAAATTGATATACTCTACAGAACAAAAACAAAAAACATAAAAAAAATTAAAAGTAAATTAAACATGCTTTATGAATAGGCTATTATATTTCTGATCAATTCTTATTAGGCCTACACACTTCACGAAGAAGATCTCCCTTAATACAGTAAGAACTTTCCCAAAGGTTATTTGATGTATTTGTAGTGGACTTCATTCAAGTTTTTCTGAAATGATGAGTCACACACAATGTCGTTATAGACTGATTTCACGCGGCTGCCATTTTTAAAAGCGAAATCGAGGCTGCGGTGGGAAGAAACCCGGAAGTATCGTTGGGAGTTACATTAGAACGTTGTGTACTTGGCTGTATATCTTATCAGCGAATAGAAAGAGAAACAAATTTATAATTTCACCGCCTTCTGAGTGACCCGAAGGTCCGTTCTGAATGAATGGTGAAAATATAAAGGGATATCAGAGCTCATTTTCAGCTAAGTTAAGGGAAACGGCACTAGTTAGCTAACGTTTTCTTTCCCAAACACACGTTTTAGATGCCATTTATCAAACTCAAGTTAATGAACTGATTCTTTCACTATATTAGACTTGTCACGTTACTGAATTAAAAGAAAATTTGTCAATTTCCCGCTAACATTTAAAGCACTGTTGATGGCTTTCTTAAAACAGCGCTGATTGGCCATTGTGTTCACGTGCTCAACAGATATGCTTGTGATTGGCCGAGAAGGTCATCAGTTCACCCTCCGCTGTTTACTGAGCACAAACACAGCCGAGCGATCTGCTTGATGACTCTACTGATCCTTATGGCTGTTTCGCGCTTGCGCTCCAGTCTCCGTGTATCTGTGTTTGCACTGGGTGAAGAGCGGTAAACTGAGTGCAAACACAAGATACATGGAGACTGGATCGCGAAGCAGCCGTGAAGATCAGTCGAGTCATCCGCGCTCAGCGGCGCTTCAATTTTAACTTAGCGGGAATTAGACTGTTTTAAAACTTCAGTACCGGGACAACACGAGGGTGTGCTACAGAGGACTGCAGTGTTTATCGCTCACCAAGTTACATAGGCTGAAGCAGGGAAGCGTCCCCTCTGTTTACCTGCTGCCATGAACTGAAGCCTAGGAGGACACTTGAGCATATTACTCTTACAGAGCTTGTGATGTTGTTTGATGCTAAATTGCTTTTAATTGTTTAAATTAAACGTACTGACTGATATTAAAGTGATGTTTACACCATATCTGTATTTTGAAATCTCGGCAACAGCTGGAGGTTTGTAGTCCACAGCATGTCACTGCAATGTTTACAGTGCTGGTCCTATACTTCCACGTTTCTTCCCACCACAGCCTCGCTTTGGTTCTTTAAAATGGCGGCCGCGTGAAATAAGCGTATAAAATTCGACACACGCATTTAGCTTTGCACTGTTTTTGCATGGCAAACGTGACAGGATACACATTAATATACACTGCTGTTCGGATATCCATTATGTTCATATACAAATTAAACCTGATGTAACATCCACAAACCGGATTGAAGCTTCTTCTTTTATAATTGTACTGACACTATGTGACTGTGATGATGAATTACAGAAGGATTTTACTCTCTTTATTAAAAACAATGTTAAAAAAAATGTAAACTTGAAAATGATCACAGAGAGCTGAACAGATCTTTAAATCTCAGTTGCTTTGCGCACGTCCTGTCTTGTGATATGATTATTCACATTATGGAGACGTGTTAATACACAGCTGTCAATCGATTCGGTGGGCAGGGAAAACCGAACTCCTACGTCACATTGTAGTGGGCCTCAAAATTGCCTGGATTTGAATCCTATTTTAACGTAAATACATTTAAAAAGAGAGACTTGTTGTGTTTCTATCACTCCAATATGACTGTGGTCACACCACCTACATACAGTTCTGTCCAAACAGCTTACAAAAGTTGATTTTCATCATAGGTGCCTTTTAACTAATATTTTAGAACATCGAAAGTAATTAAATTAGGTGTCTTCGAGTAAAATTATTATGCAAAGGATCAAGATTTGATCACACGAAAGACCAATCTTCCAACACATTAAAATTATTCACTTGCATTCCTGAATGTTGCTTAGCATCGAAGAAATATATTAAAAGCACATCAAAGGTGTGAAAAAAAATCATTCACAGAGCTGTATCGTATAAAGCACCATTGTGTATGCCAGCTTTTACTTATAAAAAAGAATTTATAGCACCACTGAGCCACAGTGTTTACATTTTTCATGGGGAGTTTTAAAATATTCTAATATAAAAAACACACTTTCGAAATCAATGAGATACTCGGTTCACAAGCTTCACAAACAATCTAGTTAGCCTAAAAATCCTGCAGGCTCACACAGCAGCAGAAAATAAAATAAAACACATCAAGATGCATTTAAGTAAAACATTTTAACCTTTAAGCTTGCAATCCCGTCAAACTAGATACTGAATCTAATCTGCGGATCCTGCGGCAATTCTTGGGAAAACACATGATCTCAACAGCCCCGTTTCGGAGAGAGGAGTTTTAAATTAGCCAATGTCATGCTGACTGAAGGTACAGGCAGACCATGATCAATACACTTTTCTCATTGTTTCACATGCGGTCCTGCCAATGCCAATAATCCAATTACAGGCTGCAGTCACAGATACACTTTGACAAAGGAAAATAGCCAGAGAGAAACTGAGTGGGAGAGAGTGTCACAGTAACTTAACTCGGATGTGGGCTTTGACAGAGTCCGATTAATTAACATCTCGCTTTCATCACAGGTCTGTTAATGTAGAATCAATATGTCCTTCCGAACTTAAACTCAAAATGTCTTTAAAGATTCAACAATGGCTGAATGCACATTTCTTTAAAGGAAACATGCAAATGCACATGCAGCACCTTTAATGTCCAAGGGAAATCTGTGTCTTGACAGGGCAGGGATTCTAATCCATTGTAAGTCAACAGAGTTGATAAAAATCTGTGATTCAGTGTTTTCTGAGAGAGTGCTGAATAGAGGCCAGCTAACAATCATCTACTCCAATCACGTGGAAGTAACCGGAGCAAAGACGCTATTATAGTCAGTAGAGACAAAAGAGTATAAGGGCATTAATGAAATATCAGCTACTAACTCTGTCCATTGCAAGCCGAGACTGATCTCTCTTGAGGACTTCTGTAGTAAACGGAGAAAGCAATCAATTAGCATTCCCATTCATCTCAATGGAACACAGTGACATTAAATGTAGAGAGATATTTAAAGTCAGTTAACATTTTCAAAAATACATAAATTATATATATATAAGTATTATATGCTATATAAGTATTATACAATATACTCATTTTTACGTAAATCAAAGGAGAAGGTTGTTTTGGACAACATTAACAAACCATACATAACGATGAGGAATCTCTCATTACTGATAATGACTAATAAAATATGTGATTGCTATCACCTAATGATAAGCAAGGTCACTAATATGAGCAATTATGGAATTTGAATTTGCCCATATACCTTCAAAATGGAGGGTGGCTAATTATATTAACCATCATAAAATATAAAAGTTTTTCTTTTAATAATGGATTATGGAAATCAAAAATATTATACAAATCAAAAACATTATAAGACACCAGGAACGAGCCAATTACTCAGATTAATCATTTGAAGAGAGAGGACCATATACAGTGTATATGATCAGTGTATACATGTAGAGTCAGATGTCAAAGTTATTAAGCCTTCTGCATGTGATTTTTTTTCTTTTTCAAATATTCCCCAAAGGATGTTTAACAGAGCAAGATTGTTTCACAGCATTTCCTATATTCTTTCTTCTGGAGAAAGTCTCATGTGTTTAGTTTTTTTTATTTTAGTTTTACATTTAGCAATTGTTTCCAATTGTCTACATAAAAAAAATTTAAATAAAAAACACACACACTGCTGTACAGTGACTTGCTTAATTACCGTAACTTGCCTAGTTAACCTAATTAAATTTTTAAGCTGAATCCTTATACTCATTTTGAAAAATAGCTAGTAAAATAATCTGTACATGGCAATATATAAAACAAACAGTTATTAGAAATTAGTTATTGAAACTATTGTTTAGAAATGTGTTGAAAAAATATTCTTTCTGTTAAACAGAAATTGGAGAAAAACATTATATACATTATATACCACATTTACACAATGTATTACATACATTATAATAATCCAGAAGGGGTAATAAAGCTGACTTTAACTGTATATACAGTTGAAGTCAGAATTATTAAACCACCTGAATTATTAGCCCCCCCTGGTTATTTTTTCCCCCAATTTCTGTTGATCAAAGACATTTTTTAACACATTACTAAACAATAGTTTTAATAACTCATTTCTAATAACTGATTTATTTTATCTTTGCCATGATGACAGTAAATAATATTCTACTAGATATTTTTCAAGACACTTCAGACACAGCTTAAGTGACATTTAAAGGCTTAACTAGGTTAATTAGGGCATACTAGGGCAGGTTAGGGTAATTAGGCAAGTTATTGTATAATGATGGTTGTTCTGTAGTCTATCAAAAAAATCTATAGCTTAAAGGGGCTAATAATTTTGACCTTAAAATAGTTTTTAAAAACAAAAAATAAGCTGCTTTTATTCTAGCCGAATAAAACAAAGACTTTCTCCAGAAGAAAAAATATTATCAGACATACTGTGAAAATTTTCTTGCTCTCAGAAAATATTTAAAAAAGAAAAAAAAAAAAATCAAAAGGGGGTTTAATAATTCTAATTTCAACTGTATACATTGGCGTGTTTGCCCCTTACTGATTTCTTTTTTGCATGTTATCGAAAACACTTGATAGCAGTTGTTTCTGCTAAAGGTAGCCCATCCAGTTATTAGGTTCAAAGGTGCTGTTTGTAAGTTTTTGACTCTTCTAAGCATAAAAATACCATAATATGTTTGCAGATATTTAAGAAACATGCTAAGTGAACATTCTTGTTTATCTAGAAAACAATGCTAGAGGCAGATATTATGCTTTGAAAACGTGTTTTCCGTGCTGGAACATCTGTCTTTGTTATGGTAATTTTAAACCTGCTCAATGCCAGTTTAGCCAATTATATTTCAGCACCCCAGGTTGCCTTGGTGGAAAACCGCGTATTTCATTCATTCATTCAGGAAGGATCTCAAAGTATGCGTCTGTGACCGAAATGCGACCTCCAGTGGACAGTAGAAAATTCACAGTTCCACATGAGGTTATTAATTAGTTAGCAAATAATATAAATATTAGGAATGTAAACATTAGGTGAGCAGGTTACATTGTAACCTGTGTTCTTACAACACACTACGTTATGAGATACGCAGTGATAAGCAATTGGGCTGTTTGCACCAGACAAAACATAAATTTAAATACTGAATATGCACAGAATATGCACTCACTCACCAAATTTAAGGTTTATAGTCTAATTAATACATAATAAACCGCTTTACCATTATTAATTGTGCATGCTGAAATCACTCATATGTGTTTAGTCCTAAAGTTCAACTTCAATCAGTTTATTTCAGTTTCAAGATCTGAGGTAAACTATCTGCTGCTACTTTCAGTATATGGCAATAAATGTTGTGTAAAACGGCAATCAAACTCACATTGTTAGCATTTAACACACAATAAAGCATGAGGGGATCATTGTCAGTTTTCTGCTGTTCAGCTGTGAGAAATAGAAGTAGTTTCTTATTTATCAATTTGAGATGTTGGTTAGGACAAAAACTTTTAATATGGAAAATACTCCTCCTATTGCGTGCCATTACATTTATTTAGATCACTCACTCCTGTACTCAATCTGGCAACCTGCGCTTGCGTTTGTTTTGATCCAGAAGTGCAATACCTAGTTCAACCACTGGGCGTCAAACTTACATACTGCACCTTTAATGGGCAAACACTTTGTCAAACAGGGCTATGTAGTTGTGTATTTTGTTTTCCCTTAATAATAAATACCTTCATTAAAAAATGAATGATGTGTTTACTTGTGTTATCTTTGACTAATAAATTAGTTTGATGATCTGAAACAATAAAGTGTGACAAAATTGCCAAAAAATAAGAAATTAATAAGAGTGGCAAACACTTTTTCACACCACTGTATTTACACGTCCATGCATGCATGAGTTTTCCCTGACTGCTGCCTGAGATGTGAGAAAAGGCTCCAGCAGCAGTTTGGAACAACAGAAGAAAAGATGGATCAACTGTAACATCCTATAATTTGTGATTAATGTCTATTGTGATAAATATAATTTATCATATTTAGAGTTATTACATTTACTGTACATGCTATACAACCAATACTGGCGAACACATTAATGCACAAGTACATTTTTTCCCCACAGAGAATAAATATTCCTTAACCAATCCTTTTGAAGTGATATTCTGATGTACACTCGTTCCCTATTCTGTTTGCAGTGCCCTTCAGACTGATCATATATGCTTCATGTGATTTAAAATCTCATGAGAGCTGAACAGCTTCACAGCCGACTTCGCAGGGCACTATCGGACAGTTGGCGCATACACACATAGAATGTGTTATAAAGTACAGGTGTATAGTCACGCTCCAGGAAATCTACTTTCCTGCAGATTTCAGTTCCAACCCTGCTCTGCAACACCTGCCTGTAATTTCAAGAAGTCCGCTCAACAGGCTTTGATTAGCTGCTTCAGGTGTATTTGATTAGAGATGGAATTAAACTCTGCAGGATGGTCGATCGCAAGCTGCAGGAATTGGCTCGTCTAATACACATGGACGCTCATTAAAGACTACCTTTAGCACAATGTTCTTCAAAGAACATGCAAACAGAGTCTTCATTCAATAACAAAGATGACTTTAATGCAGATCAGATGCTTCAGTATAGTCTCAAAGTCTCTCAATTAATTTATGATAGTAGGGAAAAGCGTAAACCTTTTTGATTTTGGCCAAATAATGAACAAAGTAATGGGATTAGACAAACCATTTTTTTTACCAACAACACACAAGCCTCTCCTAAAAATGAGCACTGAAAGTATGATCCCCAGACTTATGGTTTCTGTGCAGTATTGCCAAAAGTGCCAGGAGTAAAAATGTTACTACTTACCCCACCTGCAGAGCAAGTTGTAACAGACAGAGGGTTAGTTGTAACCAAGTGGCAACCTCCCGCTCTCCCTCGTGAAGCCAAGGAAGTAACTGAAACTGCAATTAATCGACTCATCTTTAGGGGCTGGCTCCAGGAAATCCAGACGATCTCTGACTGCAGTGGTAAATTGGCCAATTTTACAGCTGATAAAAACATGTTTACAGCCTAGTACAAAAGATGGTTTTGGTGCATATAGCGAATATTACCCTTCATTACAACTGTGAGGGGGTGAGTTTGGGTTTTGTTTTTATTAGATTTATTAAAGTCTGCATAATTAAGACCATGGCCACTTGAGTGACAGCTAGGGTCTCGCTGCTCGCTGTCTCGTCACCTCAGCTGATTCCGACCGATATAGCTGCTGAACTCAGCATATCGTCTTTTTGTATGTTGTTTTTGTGTTTAGTTGTTTTACGGTTTGCTGCCGAGTGTGACGCGGCTGGGATGAGAATCGCAGCCTCCAAGTTCGAAGCCATGGTGCTCCACCATAAAAGGTGGTTTGCCATCTCTAGGTTGGAGGAAAGTCCTTACCCAGGTGGAGGAGTTTAAGTATCTTGGGGTTTTGTTTACGAGTGAGGGAAGGACGGAACGTGAGATTGACAGGCAGATAGCTGCAATGGCAGCAGTAATGCGGTCGATGTACCGGTCCGTTGTGGTGAAGGAGCTAAGCCGAAAGGCAAAGCTCTCGATTTACCAGTCAATCTATGTTCCTACTCTCATCTATGGTCATGACCGAAAGGACGATCTCGGATTACAAGCACCAGCCGAAATTAGTTCCTTCCAAGGGTGGCAGGGCAGCCACTCTTATGGATAGGGTGAGGGGCTCTGACACCCGGGAGGAGCTCGGAGTAGAGCCGCTGCTCCTCCACATCGAGAGAAGTCAATTGAGGTGGTCGGGCATCTGTTTTGTATGCCTCCTGGACGCATACCTAAGGAGATGTTCCAGGCATGTCCCACCAAGAGGAGGCCTCGGGGGAACACGCCAGGACACTCTGGAGGGACTATCTCTCTCGGCTAGCCTGGGAACGCCTCGGGAGCTCCCGGGAGCTCTCTGGGGAGGGGGAAGTCTGGGGTTCTCTCCTAAGACTGCTGCCCCCATGACCCCGGCCCCGGAAAAGCAAGCAGAAAAATGAAAATGAATGCTTTTATGTGGCTTTACACAAGTCAATTGCCTTTTTGGAATTATTCCTACAATTATCTGATGATATGGCATGCTGTGTGCACCTAATTGTGCTCACAAACCATTCAAGTTGCCTCCATGTCCCAGGTGAGTGAAATTATACTTATTTACCATATCTAGAATGTATTTGTTTTATGTAAGATCATTTATAATTTTCTTTAGAGCTGTAATGCACAACCAGAACTGACAGATTGATAAGCTGTAGGCTCTAGAACAGTCCATCTGAAACTCATAAATTCATAAATAGCCTTGCATTTACTAACACAGACTATATTTGAAGTATTTAGGAGTAATTCGTGTTTATTCCTAAAGAAAAAATGTCATAAGAACATGCTTAGTGGCTCAATATATTACAACAGTGTTTTTAAAAGACTTAAACACTTTATTGATATAGCATACAACCAAGCACATGTGGTCAGAACACAAACGAGTCGCAGGTAATGAAGTATTAAGCGTTTCTCCCAAAAAATCCTGTCTAAGCAAAATGCTAGCAGGCATTTGTAGCTCCGCTGACGCTCTGCCTTTTTGCCCATATTTGGTAACCCCTGATGGGTGTAATGACCCACGAACAATATGGCGACGGTTGGCCACGCCTACTTGACGCTTAATTTACTTTCTTTAGAAACCTATGGGTGATGTCACAGAATCTACATCCATATCTTTTACCGTATGGTTGTAAAATGTGCTTATAAAGTCAGATTCCACACAATTAATTTAAATTCAGTTTACTTTAAATAGTATATTTCATCAATACTACATTTTTTTAAATTCTACATAGCACAGCATGTTTATTTATTTATCTATTGGATAAACACACTTGGATTTATTTGCATTATTGTCCATTATTATGCAACGTATTTATTTCCAATATTAGCAATACATTTTTTTTTCTACTAAATATATTTTCTATTAATTTTTTTTTTTTTTAATTTAAAAAGTTCTCAACATTACACTCAAAATTCTACATTTATTTTGTTCATTAAATTGGTGTCCAACAGTGTGTGGCTTATTTGTAACACCCTGTTGCAACTAACTGTGTCATGTTTTCCTCAAAACTGGCTAGCAGTCACTGTGTTTACTGAGTTACTTCTTTAAAATGGTTACATCTTTTAGCCTAGAAGACGGTAATCACAACAATATAATATTTAACTTAAATACTTTCACAGATTTTTTAAAATAAAAAATATCAAGTATAATGAAAATTCCTTTTATGCTACAAAAATGTTTTTTCGTGTTTTTCTCATCCAAATTTCGCCAAACTTTTCAATAATTGGGTGGAAGACGTGATGAAATGCTCTGAAGCGTGCCATGGTTAACCCTGAGCAAATACCTTCAAACTCTTTGCTTTGTGCCCCGCGCTCCCTTACATTGACTGTACTTTCTTTTGATAGAGGACCCACAGCTAGATGCTTTGGCACTACCAATTTTCTCTCATCCAAACCTTTGACATCTCTTTCTGGCTTAAATGTCACTAATATATATACACTATATGTTGTCTAGTACAAAAATGAATCTCTAGCACAGGCTGTTACATGTCTTATGTGCATCTGCAAGCAAACACATGATTTTTACAAGGCAAGCTGATTGGCTTCTCTACTGATTGTGGAGCCAGTGAGATTGCTTGCTCGGCACTTAAATAATCTGATCCAGTTTTCACTTTACTTAAGAATATATGAATTTGTACTTTGCCTTCATTCCTGGAGTCATTTAGATGGATTTAACTTTGATGATTTGACACAATACAGGATAGTTTCGTTCTTCAAAACTCAAAGCAAAAAAAAAAAAAAAACTTATGCAAGCTACACTCCAAGTAGGGCTGAGCGATTTGGTCTAAAATCAAAATCTCAATTAATTGAACATTTTAACTCGATTTCGATTAATGAATTATTATTTTATTTATTTATTTGCCCTCATAGTTCACTGGCAGGTTTTATACAGTAAATACGGCCACATAATACAAGTGAGAGATTTCTGAATGTAGGGTGCATTACTTGATTTTAATCTATAATTATTTATTGAACATCAATTAAAACACACATTGCCTAAAAATTACAGTAACAAATAATAATGTGCAAATAATAATAATAAATTAATAATGTAAACAAAGTAAATTATTTAAATTTTCTTTCATATTAAAGTAGAAAATAAGCAGTATCTCTTCTAAATAAAATAACTCTTGTATATCCTTAAAGAGCCCATATTATACATGAAATAGGGTCATATTTAGGTTGTAAGGGTCTCCAACAACAGTCTAATATGCATGCAAGGTCAAACAACACTTTGATGGTCTTATAATATGCATTTATTTTTACCTAATTATCCCAGCGACTCCCATATGAATCGTTCAGCGATTCATTTGTTCCCAACCCCCTCCTCAGCGCGAAGCTAATCTGCGCTGATTGGACCGATGACAGCCTGCTGCGATTGGTCGACAACACTGACAGGCTTCAGCACGAGGCAGAGTGAAATGCCCAGCTGCTAATCTACAATATAAAAGTAGTCACAGTGCACACACGCTTCACAGTGGATTTTGGCTGCCAGTGGGTGAATGTAAACACAGACGATGGACTAGAAAATACTGACGACTAACTATTTTATTGAGCAAAAAGTCCAAGAACTGGCGAGGAGATCTCCTAGCCTCCTAGTCACAGTCTTCTTACTCTTTTCACACACACACACACAAAGGGGCCTGCGCGTCTATAAATGAGCGGCTGAATAGAGAGGGCGCGGCGCTCAGTTATATCCGCGAATACCCGTGCGTTACACACACACACAGGGCCGGCGCGTCCATAAATGAGCGGCTGAATTGAGGCGGCGCGGCGCTCAGTTATATCCGCGAATACCCGTGCGTTGCACACACGAGGAGACACACACACACAGGGCCGGCGCGTCCATAAAGGAGCGGCTGAATTGAGGCAGCGCGGCGCTCGGTTATATCCGCGAATACCCGTGCGTTACACACACACACACACACACACAGGGCCGGCGCGTCCATAAAGGAGCGGCTGAATTGAGGCGGCGCGGCGCTCAGTTATATCCGCGACTACCCGTGCGTTACACACACGAGGAGACACACACACACAGGGCCGGCGCGTCCATAAATGAGCGGCTGAATTGAGGCGGCGCGGTGCTCAGTTATATCCGCGAATACCTGTGCGTTACACACACGGGGAGACACACACACACACATTACTTGACCGTTGCATGTGTGTAAACAGCTGACGATCCGTAATCAAAGCGGCACGCGTCGCGTTTTCAACGTGGCTTTACACGCGATATGAGAATATAAAGAGTTAACCTGATACAGCACACACGGTTACAAGTAACAAAACACAACTAAATACATCATTTGCAAGATAGAGTAAACGAGGCAATAATTTTAATCGCACGTACTTACACTGGTGAAATGGGGGAAGAAACTGATTCATGATGCACTGATCCATGTTCTGACAGTCTATACTGATCCTTCCTTTAACAAACTGATGAAGTCTTCTTTGAAAGCATGTAGTTTTCAGAAGCACTCAGAACTGCTCAAGGCTGGGCAATATTGCTGAGGTTTCCTCTTTAATTAGACTCAATAATATCCATCTGCACAGCGTGACTTCATTCGACCGGTGTCTGTCTGTGTGTGTGTGTGTGAGAGACTTTTTTTTCTGTTAGTAGGCGGGGCCGCAGGTTTCAAATCTCCCGGGTTTGCGCGCCTTGTGTTTCGTAGCTGCGTCATCGCGAAACACCTAATGACTCGTTATCAAGACGACTCGTTTGAAGCACTATGAGTCGACTCTTTTATAGATGAATCAATAGTTTTAAACACTGTACACTTACAGATTTAAGCCTTAGCTGGATATTTCACTTCACTTAGAGCTGTGTGACACTACATGGAAGGGCATTTTCAAAACCCATAATAGGGCTCTTTAAATAATATTTTAAACTGCATTTCTCGCATTTTCTGTAAACAAATATTTTAATGTAAATAATCATTTTAATGTAATTGAAAATATGCCATCTCAAGGCATCTCTGGCGCAGCTTCCAATCAACGTCAATAAAGTGCAAAGTATGGCTCAGAAATGGGTCCAACGTCCTACTTGACAGAGATCAGATGTGGCTGCATTGTGTGGCTAACAGAGTGGACTTGAGTGACTTCACACGTGGTAGGGAAAGTAATTGAAAAAAAAATTTACCTGGAAAAATTAGTTCAATTATGGATTCTGAAGGTGATTTCGATTACTTTTCGATGAATCACCCATAGCCCTAGCTCCAAAATAAAGGTACAAGAAAACTGTCATGGGGGCGGTCCTCCCCAAGGGGTTCAAAGAGGACATTTATTACTCGGATAGGCTCATTTTAAGATAACAATACAGACTTTTTAGATACAAATGCATACTTTTAAAAGGTACCGACTCAGCTTTAGTACAATTTCTGAGTGTGTATGATAAAAAAACATGACCAATATTCCTTTTTTCTTTTTTCTTTTTTAGGGAATAATAATTTATGGGAGTCATGTACACGTTTTGACAGAAAATATGCCAGTAACACCTTTCCAATATGAAAATGCATTTTGATGCAAAATTAATTTAAACAGCCAGTTATGCCTTAAGCCAAAGGTTTAAGAAACTTGAGTACTGCCCTGAAGAAAATCCACTCTAAAAGTACAACTAAATAAATATTCTTAACACATAAGTGTTAAGCCTGCAGCCCACAACAAATGTGGAAAGTTATTGCATCAGCCAATCATTGCATTGCTGATCATGATTTCGAGGATCGATAGATCTGTCCTTCACAGCACATGCAATGATCTCAGACCAGATCATCCAGACATTTTAATCTAAACCAAATTAGCCAGAGATCAGTTATCAAGATTATAAGATCCAGGATCTGCCAAATCTTTTTAGATTATTTAAAAGAGATATGAAGAATGGACTCCAGATGATGTTGCCACCATTTAAATTGTAAAATGAGACAAAATAGCAAAGGATCATGACAGAAGGCCACGCTAGACTATTAAATGCAGCACCAGTGACAATAAAGCTTTGTGTGTGGAAGTATTTCATATTAAAGGCAACCACGATAATTCTGCCTCCTAAATACATTAAATCAATTACTTAGCCACCAAATAGCGTAGCTTCCTATACCCATCTTTTCCTTATAACCTAACATTCCAGCAGCAGTACTGTATGTCTACAAATTGATGCTACTGCTTGATTATGAGTAAAACATTCCGATAAAATCGGCAAGAATAACAGAACTTCTGCTGACAGACAGTAAGGCAGGAAACAGGACCTTCTGAATGAAAGTGGAGAATGTAAACACCACATTGGAATAGATAATGTTTCACTTAAACACACCAACAAATGTTAATGACTCTACACTAAATGGGGTGCAAGGCGAATCCATGACAGTAAAACTACACCCTGTTCTGTTTCTGATGATCTCCAAGCAATAATGACATGGAAGACAAATGGATTTGCAAAGGTTAAAGGTTTTGAAATTTTAAAACACTGATTTTTGAATTTCACTACACAGTATTGAATATGGAACAGGATCAAAACAAACTCTTATCAAAACCATATAAATTGAATTATGGAATTAAATGGCAATTCCCAGCCCTAGAAACAACATACATATCATACATGCTCACACAGCCTAGTATCTATTAGGGCTGCACAATATATTGTGTTAGCATCGATATCGCAATGTGATCAATCACAATAGTCACATCGCAAGTATACGCAATGTTGAGTCTGGATTATAATTTATCATTTAACAAGTGTTTTTGAGGCCTGTAACTGAGGGTTTTAAAAGCATTTTTTTAACTTTGACAAATTAATAACGATTGATTTTATTAAACTGTTTATAAAACGAAGATGCAGTATTATTATATTAGATTTAATACTGTATACCTGTATACAGTTTAAAACAATAAAACACTGTTTCTTTAATTTGTATCTTTTTCTTTATTGAATTTATCTATGCTTGTAGATTGTTTATTATTTTTTATACACAACAGAACCATCCCCATCCATCTAAAATGATAGTTATTCAACTTATTTAGTAAAATTGTATTCATATCGCAATACAGTATATATATATATATATATATATATATATATATAACGTAATAAAAAAGAAAAAAGTATAGCAATGTTAGATTTTTCCAGTATCGTACAGCCCTAGTGTCTACAGTATGTACAGTTGAAGTCAGAACTATTAGCCCCACTTTCTTTTCTTTTTTAAAACATTTCCCAAATGATGTTAACAGAGAAAGGACATTTTCACAGTATGTTTAATAATATTTTTTCCTCTGGAGAAAGTGTGTTTTATTTGTATTATTTGTATTTTAGAATAAAAGAAAAAATAAAGAATAAAAAAAAACATTAAGGTCAAAATTATTAGCCCCTTTAAGCTATATTTTTTCGATATTCTACAGAACAAACCATCCTTATACAATAACATGCTTAATTACCTTAACCTGCCTAGTTAACCTAATTAACCTAGTTAAGCCTTTAAATGTCACTTTAAGCTGTCTAGAAGTGTCTTAAAAAATATCTAGTCAAATATTACTTACTGTCATCATGGCAAAGATAAAATAAATCAGTTATTAGAAATGAGTTATTAAAACTATTATGTTTAGAAATGTGTTGAAAAATAAATCTCTCCGTTAAACAGAAATTGGGGGAAAAAAATAAACGGGGGGCTGACTTCAACAGAACATACTGGCGGCAGCAGGTCTTGATACAAAACTAGAAATATTAACATTGCCATATTCATTAACATGCCAAATCAATTTAACCAATTAAACTGATTATAACAGTTTAAGGTTAGAATAAAAAATATCCAAGAAAACAAAGAAAGAACAAAAATATAAATGTGTGCTAAATTTAAAATTAATAATAAAAATGATCACAAAAATCAGTATTTTAGATTGATTTCTAAAGAATGAAGTAACACTGAATTCTGGAGCAATGGCTACTGAATGTCTGCCATTACAGATGTAGATTAGTTTCAAAACATATAATGTTTCAATAATTAAAAAGAAAAACTTTTATTTTACAATTTTACTGCTTTTACTGTATATAATTTATCATATTACATTGTGGACACATTGTAAATCATGAAAAATGGGTACATTGCCATGTTTAGTTATTTCCTTACATTGCATCATACAGTATAATCTTTTAAAATCAATAATAACTATGAATATTTGTAGTCCTCGGGTCTCACTGTGGCAACAGAAACACTATAAAGTTTCTTAAATTCAACTCAGCTTACAACAACCTTAAAGTTTTTGACCAGCAGGCAAGTTTTTCTTTATCCCATTACACATTTTCCAAGTATGATTATAGACCATTTTTTCAGCTTCGCCCCCCACCCCAAACTGTAGTCAACATCATTCCAGGAGAAAAAAAAAAAAAAACTTGCTGAGTAGGAGACTTCTGCACAAAGAAGCGATCAGGTAAATGAGCTACAGACTGGCAGCGTGGGTGTCACTTCTCAACAGACGGAACATTTGATTGAGAGGCTGCAATTATTCAGACAGAAAAGCAACACGCACAGCCCAGGTAATATTATGTGCTGTTTCACAAAACCACTCCTATGGCTGTACAAAAGCTTCATCAAGCTGATCAAATCACACTGTTGTTATACATTTTGCTACGTGTTGTCTTCCAGGAGCTATTTGTGAATGATACATGGCTCTTACGTCACATAGTGCCATTCAAAGCTCTTTTTTTGTTCTGCACCACATTACTGCAAACACTGCAGTTCTATACAGGAACACGCACTTGAAGAAAACACAAGTGAAAAAGGGTGCGACTTCAGGTAATAGCATATGCTTCATGCAGAGTCTATATGGACCTGTACTCTATGGATAATGGCTGGCTCTTTGTTCTTTATGCTAGGTATTTCGCATAAATCATATACTAGAATTTTAACAGTGTATAAAGTATACAATTAGCTTGTGATGGTTATCTTTAGAAAATTGCTCTGCTGTTCTTGTTGCAGTCAATGTCTCTGATCTTCAGCTCAAAATCATTACTCATTGTCAACTATAATTAACCACATTTGGGTATGCAAAAATATCTTCTGCAATGTGCAAGTGGATTGTAAATGTAGAAAATATCAGTGCAGTCATGTTGTTCAATACCCTTTAGACGTTTGATGATCTTCAAAAAACACAAATGAAGATATTATTAATAAGCCTGTCACAATAATCAATATATCGACTTACCGTGCAATACTTGGAGATGACCTCAATAATTTTTGCCATTGCAATATATATTTACAAATAAAAACGCCAAAGCCATTTTACAATGACATTTACGTTCTACCTCACTGATGTCAAAGTTTCTAAGTGGACATTTACCTAATAGGACATTTATATATTAGGACATTTACCTTTTTATCATCAAATAGAAATCTAAATAGAATCTAAATAATCGTATGAATTAAATAATCGTAAGAATTTAAGTATTTTAAAGTGTGTATGACTATTTGAATTATTATACTGTTATATAAGCATTATATAATCAGTAGTATAAAATTATTTCAAAATGACAATAATATCGCTTATCCCAACTTATTCTGTGACGATATATTGCACAACAAAAATTCCTTATCGTGACTGCCCTAATTATTAATCAATCTGATAGATTTCGGTCCTTCCATTGAAATTTACTGCCAATTCTATTTTTAATGATTTTTTACATGATTAGGGATGCTCATTTCGGTTAATTTTGCCAAAAAACAACTGCCGTTCATTAACCAAATATTAACCGTTAATTGATCAAATTAATATTAAATGATTATTTAATTTAAAAAATAATAATAACTTACGTGTCTATTTTTTTGGCTGACACATTAAATATTGCATTTTAAAATACTGATTTACATTTACATTTAGTCATTTAGCAGACGCTTTTATCCAAAGCGACTTACAAATGAGGACAAGGAAGCAATTTACACAACTATAAGAGCAACAGTGAATAAGTGCTAAAGGCAAGTTTCAGGTGTGTAAAGTCTAAGAAGCAAAGCATTAGTAATGTAAGTTTTTTTTTTTTCGAGAGAGTACAGTTAGTGGTATAGCCAGAGAGGCAATTGCAGATTAAGAAGGAAAGTGGAGACTAAATAGTTGAGTTTTTAGTCTTTTCTTGAAGAAAGCAAGTGACTCTGCCATTCTGATGCAGTTAGGGAGTTCATTCCACCAACTGGGCAGATTGAATGCGAGAGTTCGGGAAAGTGATTTCTTCCCTTTTAGGGATTTATTGTAACATGCGAACATATTAAAAACAGAACATCTTCACGCACATGCAGTGTTTCCAACGGTATGGAAAAAAGAATAAACTAATAAAAAAATAAATAAAATAAATAGGCCTGCCCTAGATATTTTTCACTTAAATGACAAATTTAGATTACAAAATGAAAACACTGACTGAATCCTTTTTAACAACTGGCATTTTTCCCATATTTTTTTTCTTGCATCGAATAAAATTAGCAGGCTACCTAAAATCAATCGTTCCACAGAAAATATGCATTTAATTAGCGCTCTGCTGTTATTCTTATATCACAAAGTCATTATTTTAAAGATTATGTCTTGATCATCTGGTTTTACCTTAGAGCTTGTGTGCTTTCATTTCCTCTCTCACTCACTGTTCATGTGCTTGCGCTCCGTGTGATGAAAGACAATGACAAGGCTAATATGACTTTTTGTTAAGTGTTTTGTTAAGGCTCACACGGAATCTGCGCGCACAGAATTCCGCAGATTTTTAGCCCATTGTAATTGTGTCATGATTCCTGGTGAAAACAGCCAAATTGCTTATCACTGCAAATCTCATCACATAACGTGTTGTTAGGACACATGATTACAAATGTAACCTGCCCACCTAATGTTTATGTTCATAATATTTATATTACTTGCTGATTAATAACCACTTCATGTGGAACTCTGTCTCATTTCAGAACCTGCTACTGTCTACTAGAGGTCGCATTTGAAAGAACAGTTTGGGAGTCTTCCTGACTGAATGAATGAAATATGCTGTTTTCCACAAAGGAAACCCAGAGTGCTGAAATATAATTGGCTAAACTGCCATTGGGCGAGTTAAAGGCATCAACTTTGTTAAGTATAGGTAGGTTCACACGGAATCTGCGCGCACAGAATTACGCAGATTTTTAGCCCATTATTGATTGTTTATTTACTTGTGTAAATGTGTGTAAATTCATATTTATTCAGTTTTTAAATTAATTTCAGTAATATTATTGACTAATATGAAAACATTTATTTGATTTATTTACAATATAGTTTGTAAAGTAATATTTTCTGTCTTTTAGTAGTTATATTATATGAGAGACTTGCTTTGTTTACCAAATAAAGTGGATCTAATTGGATTTGCATTGGACTGTAAACATTAAATACAAAGTTAAAAAGGTTTTACTTTTTATTTAATATATTAAGGTTTTAGTTATGACACTCCTAAAATCAACCCGCAGATTTTTACCAAAATTCTGCACAGAAATAGCAAAAAATATCCGCAGATTCCATCTGGCCCCAAGTACAGGTTAATATAGCATATAACAATTTAGTTGTTTACATATGATATTGCATTAATCTGCATACATGTTTTATAAGCTATAAAATGAAAGCCTCAGTTTGGTGCGGAGTTATCATTATGCAAAAAAAAAAATAAATAAATCTTTGGATTTGATTCATAGCTTATGTAGTCTATTTTAAAAATGGATATTACATACGAACTATTAATAACTGTAATTTTCCAAAAGGAGAAAAGGTTGGTGGCATGCTCTGATGAAGAGAAAATCCAGACACTCCGACTTGTGGCCGACTTGTTTCCAAAGCAGAGCACATCTCAGAAAGTTTTATTTTGCGGCTTCTTTTTCCAATTGTGCAAATAAGAAGAGGTGTTTATGATGCAGATCCAGGACAGAAGCACTCAGTATCAGCGCTGGTTAGGTATCAACTCATCTGTGTCAAACTGTGACCAGCATTATTCTTCCATTTTGATTATTTAGCAAAATACGTTTGTAGGCACATATGGTTACACGTGTTACCATTCTGCGAGTTAACAAATATGTGCTGCACATTTATGTATCCAATTTTTAAAAAAAATGTAAAAATTTTTATAGTTTAACTGATACCATTAATCTGTTAAAAATGCACCCTTTCGGTTAACGGTGAATTGGTTAATATGAGCATCCCTAGGCAGCAATATTCATTTTACAACTACAAAAGTCCCTCATTTTGGCCAACATGCTGTTTAAGAACAGGAAAATGTCAGAATAAACATTTTTTGGTGAACGAAATTTTTTTTTAACTGAAAACCCACATATTATCATACACATACAGTATGCCTAGTTCTATTAGCTAGCTACATGTACACAGAGCAAGTAACAGTCTAATAAATATATTTTAATCAACTTTAAACTCTAAAGAGATATTTTTAAAAAGAAAATCTGTTGCTTAAAATAAACAACTCATCCAGCCTTCATTATCAACAACTTGTCAAAATATTAGACCTTACATTTGTCACTTCAACAGTACATGCATGCTGCCACAAATAATGTGAATATCAAGTTAATTATAAATGAAACACTTACATAAAGCAAGTTTAAATGGACAGAATGTGACATTATTACAGTACTATTCCACTTCTTTTTCTAGTTAGAAAAAAAGTAATGATACATACACAAGAGATGGATACAAAAGCAAGAAAAACACATTTTCATTCACATACCTGATATGACTATATGTTAAGTGCTCTGTGCATTAAGTTATTATCAAAGCATTAAAATAATCCCTGCTCTCCCCTATTCCGAGGCTAACCATTGTTCACTGATGCCAGTTAATTCATTTCAGTATTTCCTCGCTGCAATCTACTAAAAGCATTTTTTCTTATTGAGTTACTGTATAAACCATGACTCAACAATACGCTGCTTTTTGCTGAAAAAAAGAATAATAGACATAATAAAAGCATGTGCTTTTCACCTGAATTATAAATAAATACACTTTTTATATTTGTTTTTGTTGTTTGCCATTCACAGATAAAAGCTAAACCTTTATGAGATGGAGCCTTCTCCCTAATAATTTTCTGCATGTCAGCCATATTCTTGTGTTTATCTTCTGGTATAAACATGAAAAACATATTAGTCAAAGAAATTCATTCATTTTTTTTTCGGCTTAGTCCCTTTATTTATCTGGGGTCGCCACAGCAGAATGAACCGCCAACTTATCCAGCATATGTTTTATGCAGCGGATGCCCTTCCAGCTGCAACCCATCAATGGGAAACATCCATACACACATTCACACACACATACACTACAGTCAATTTTAGCATAGCCAATTCCCCTATAGCGCATGTCTTTGGACTTGTCGGGACAATTGGAGCACCCGGAGGAAACCCACGCGAACACGGGGAGAACATGCAAACTCCACACAAGGCTCGAACCAGCGACATGGCAAACGTGCCACTGCATCGCTAGTTAAAGAAATTTTACAGTGGAATTTAAGTATTTAATTGAATTCATAATGAAATGAGGCACAATACAATGGGCACTATGAGCCAGATTTACAAACAGTTTTGCCACAGCAAATCAGCTTTTGGCATTAAAAAAATATTTGGATTTGGTTAATGTGTAATGAAAGGGTGTGGACAATTATTTTTTTCAGCCAACCTTACTATATGGAAATGCATTATTTAAAAGTATGGGCTAAGAACTGCAACAAAAAATCATGTCTTTTGGCTCGTTTCCACTGACTGGTACGGTATGGTACGGTTCGGTTTGGTACGGGTCACCTTTATCAGGCTTGCGTTTCCACTAACAAGGGTACCCTTTTGGTGGGCGTGGTGTATGACAAAGTTTAAGTCGACGTCATTCTCGCTCGAGGAAATGTCTACAATAAAGCTGTACAGGTCACTTACATATCATATGAAAAGCACAAAACAGATGCTTTACACACAAATACTTGTGTAGAAATGTTTATTACTAACTTTTCTATGAACATGAGTTGATTATAACTGCAGATCAATGACAGTGCGAAACAACCTATTGTAACGTCTGTAATTATATTAAATAACTAAATAAATGAACATATATAAACACATACAGCCCTTTACAGTCTCCGATATGTTACCAACTACAGAAGAACTACATATAGCAGATATTTAGTCCGTATTTAGGTACAAAACAACACAAAATATAGCCTACAGTCAGTGAAAACCTCTCATCTGTGTCTGTAATCTTCAGCAGCACATGTAGCCTCTGTTAGAGAGTAATTCCGTCATTCCCAGTTCATAATAGTCCAAAAGCTGAAGATAATAAGTTAGTTATACATGGCATTTTGTTCATGTTTGCTGAAAAATATTGTGCTCCTTTTTTCCGGCTTCTCCTTTGTTTTTTCGCGCTTTACTCTCGCGATTGTCAGTGTCTGACAGGATCGGGTTTCAAAAGCACGTCAATAATCAAGCGCAGGTTAGTATCATCAGCTCAAGAAGTTTGTTATTTCAGATATAATGTTAGACGCGCGAGCGCTAGCAAGAAAGCGAAACCGCTCACGCCTCAGACTGGCTCATAAAAAACTACGGGGCACAGGGTAAATCTGCTCTTCTTCTTGGCTTTGTGGCTGTTGATCCAGACGAAGGTTTGTTTGAGCCCAGATCGACCATGGCTTGTTATTATATGCATTTATAATTCCGCTATAATCTCTCGCTGTGTATTTCAAACATGGCAGGTTTTTTCTTTTCATTCTGGCTTGTTGCGTAAGCGAATGACGTATCTCTGTAAACCAATACCTGCCCACCTAATGTTTATGTTCATAATATGTATATTACTTGCTGATTAATAACCACTTCATGTGGAACTCTGTCTTATTTCAGAACCTGCTACTGTCTACTAGAGGTCGCATTTGAAAGAACAGTTTGAGAGCCTTCCTGACTGAATGAATGAAATATGCTGTTTTCCACAAAGGCAACCCAGGGTGCTGAAATATAATTGGCTAAACTGCCATTGGGCGAGTTAAAGGCATCAAAACAAAGACAGACGTTCTGGCGCGTAACGCACATTTTCAAAGCAGAATAATATCTGACTTCAGCATTGTTTTTCAGATAAACAAGAATGTTTATTTGGCATGTTTCCTAGATATCTGCCAAAATATTATGTTTTTTATGCTTTAAAAAAGAAAGCTTTAAAAAAAATACATGTAGTAACTTTAATTTCACCCTTCACTCAAAAAATGACATTTGCTGTGTTCAAAATACTTATTTAAAATGAGCAGAAACACAATTGTTGAGTTTTTTTGGGACAACTAAACTGTTTTATGTTTAATAAACCTAAATTTGTAAAAAACTAAGACGTTATCGTAATTTCTTCATGTTGTCTCAACACAAATTGATTGTGTGAAACCCAGCCTTTTTTTACAGTGTATATTTTTAGTGCAGTAGAGTTACCATATAGTACCTCTTTTCCATTGGCTCATTGTACATGACACCTTCCCCCTTCGCTCAGTGAGATTTTTGCCCTCATATGGTCATTATGGAAATAAAGGCGCTGCATCTGAGTTTTGTAATTGGTGGATTGGGATTTTTAAGGAACCGTACTCTCACACTAATCTGCATTAATTACTAGACCTTGCTCTATGAATGAAATACGCCTTAAATGAATCAGAACTGAATCAAGAAGTTTATATCAATAACCAAATAAGTACCAGTAAATGGATTATGCCCTACCATGCCCATGATGCAAGTGAATAATTTTATTTTCTTTGATCAATCAGTAAGAGTAAATATATTGTAAGTACTTTGTGGTCACTGTAAATCAACTGGTGGTTAAATAAACGTAACTGTTTGCAACTTGATGCCTAGTAATTGCAGTCAATTACATTAGTAGGTCGTGATGCTTTGTGATGCAATATTAAGCACACACACACAACAAAAAGCTTGATGCCTTTAGGATTGCTAATATTAAAGACTGGGTTGTCAGAAGACTTTTGAAGTCAGTTTGTTCTTGCTAACATACCCAAAGGCTCACTTGAACATTCTTCAAGCGTTCCCTAGTCACAGTACACAAACCTGACAGCAACTTTCTGTTGGCCTCTGGGCTATATGGGGAAAAGACCAGTTCTTTGTTTTGATTAAGACCTTCATAACAGAATTCCCTATAGAAATGAGTTTGTTTTGCCGTTCTGTTCTTGGCAAGAGTGTAGATGGTATGTTTTGAAGTCATATCATTTGACTGCTGCTGGGGAAAAAGCACTTGTTGTGCAGCAGCTTCTGGTGGCTCGACATCAATAATGTCAATGGCCTTCCACAATTAAAGATAATAATTACAAGCTCCTCTGATTGACATTCAGCTTTTAAAATATTATTTTGCATGCTACATAAAACAAGAGATTAAATGTGAATGCATGGATAAAAGCACAGAAAACAAGAGGCAAGTCAGCATAAAATTGCAGGGTTCAGTATTTGCCCTAGAGAGTAAAACACTGTCTATTACAGTAAAATATCAAAACAAGTTCAAAATCAACAGCATGAATAATCATAAAATGGCACATTTCTTACAGAAACAATCTTATGATACTTATGACATTTCACCATATAATTTGACAACAACACAGACTGCATTTAAAGTTTCTAAGAAAGAAAGTGCTCTGGGCTACTGGGAGTTGAATGTAAGAAAGGATTTATGCTTTTGCTGTGTTCATGTTTTGCTTACGCCATTGCAACAAGGTTAAAAACATGACTCTGAAAATAGTGAAAATAATAAATGATACCTTTCCGTCTTGATGCAAAAGCTCAAGATTGTGCTTTTTTTATACATTCCATTCACTGCAAACTATCAACGCCAAATTACTTACTACATTGGAGGTCTTTGAAAAGAGAGTTTTTAATGTTGTCAGATTATAAAGAGTGTCATCTAAATGTGTTTACATATTAATGTTCAATTAAAGCAAATGCATCACATTGCAGACTGACCTACAAGTGTCACTTTGTTGAGGGCACTATAGACTATTTCTGCCAGTATACACAATATATTCCACAAATGCTTTGCTAATGTTCCCATTAACCCCTGTGTGCTGTCGGGCATGTTTTCATCCACTTTTGAGGCTTAATTTAGCCACAACTTTCTCTGTGTCTCAGCTAATGAAATGATTTTTGGTGACAAATCTTATTTTGACACATATTTTGGGAAAATGCTTTGACATGAAAGAAAATTCAACAAAACACTCACTACACTTCACTACACTTTCATTATGTTTGTGGCTGTTTTTGCCCCATTGATTTCCATTATAATAACATTTTTTGACCTAGAAATTTTAACCATGACACTATAAAATCATGCATTCTTAATTGTTGCTGGTTTCCCTGTTGGGAAGAGGTAAAATTTGCAATTTTTACTGCTGATCATCAGTTGCAGTGCAAAAAAGCTTAGTTTCTGCCTTCTATATGGAGTATAGTGTGTGCGTGTGTGCGTGTGACCTTTGCACATTTATCTTCATATGTCAGAGAAGATCAAAATGGGCAGCTCAGCTCTCAGAACATAGTAATATTAATAATAATAATAATAATAATAATAATAATAATAATAATAATAATAAAATAATAACTTTTTGGACTAATCCAGCTGCCGTAATCCAATGCACTGTCCCATTTTATGGGGTGTTGAGGAACAATACTGTATATGTTCACAGCGCTTTTGTTTACTTGTGCGTGATTCATTAGCATTTTCCCACAGGTTTATTTGGATCAATCAAAAAGCAGTTTAGGAAATACGTTCAATAGTATCTGGCCATTGAGTGATGTGGATTTGGTCACATGACTACATTTTGGTTCTATTCGACTGGTTCGGACTAAAGCAATCAGTGTGGTGTGAAAAGGACCCAAAAACGGCAGAAAAATGCTATAATGTATCATTTGTTGCCATTGGTCTGGACCAAATGAACCGAACCACAGAAAAGAAAGCACGCCTAAAAATACAAAAATCACAAGGGGATTTCTGATTCAAATTTTGAGACGAAACTAATTAAATATCCAGAACATTGCTATGTCCCTGGTTGAATGTACTAGTGTAGATCATGACCCTTATGGATCATGGATCAACCACATAACTAACAACTACTAACAAGTATTGTTGGATGCCAGTCCCACGATGCCGGTGTGAGTACAAGACTTGGTCCACTAACTAAATCAGCCCCAAACCAGTCAGAACAAGCCTAAAGCTTGCAATTGAAATTCATTCTGGTATAAGATGGTCTTTTCAGCAGGGATGCCAATGGGCAGAAATTACCACCTGCTGTTAAAATACTGACCATGTCTTGTCCGACTGCTGGCTGAACTAATTAAACTGTCACAAATTTCACTTTACCCAAAATCATTTTTATCCTTATATTATAATAATCCCACCAGAAAGCAGGACATAAATGAGCCCTTTTGAATTGAATGGCACCCCTGATTAATGTTCCATGCCAGTCGCCATAGTCCAGCTGGCTCTGTTGCAGAAAAGCTCACTTAAACTCCCCATGATGCCCGGCAGCATTAAGTTCATTATCTCTTCAGCCCTTTATAACTGGCACGGTCCCAGCAGACATCTGAGAAGCTTCCTCCTGCCTCTCTGCATGCTCACTAAATAGCCATCCATGTTATAGTCACGTTGACTGGATGCCCCAAAAGAGGTGGATCGATACTAGGCACCTTTGTCCCACTAAATGTCCTTCGATCAATACAAACCGTTTCATTACAAATGTTTCTGGGCTTGAAGAGATCCGCGGCTCAGGGGAAGTGGTTACGGCGTAATGTGTTGCGGCTCTATTGGATTAATCTCAATGTCACTCAGCATCATTCTACTGTGCTATAGAAATTTATATCTTGCATAATTGAGTCTTGCAGGCATTTGTGGTGCACTTAAAGAGACATGAATAAAGACTGAAAGACATAACTTTATGTTAAATATTGTTATATTTTGTAGTTAAATGCCAATTCTAAGATACAGGATCAGATGATGCGATAACAAACATCGGGTATGTTTACATGGACACCAATAATCCTATTTTAAGATTAGGACAATGCTCTGATTAAGAGTCAACCATGTAAACAGCAATTTTTAATTAATTTAATCCAATTAAGGTCATAATCGAACTAAACAGAAATCGATTTAAGACATGTGGAGTATGCCTATTTTAGATGCATTATTGAAGTGCAGTACTGACATGTAAACAGCTTAATCAAACTAATACCATTGCGTAGGATTTTCGCCGCATTTTGCAGAGATTTTTTTTCTATACAGTGTGCGGTATTAAATTCCATTAAAACAACTCTTGCAGAAGTTCATACTCGCATCCAGTATCTCGTTTGTCGCAGAGGGCATGCATGAAATGTTCCTGAATGAAAGTGAAAGTGCCAAACTGCAGTTAAAGTCGCCAAATTAAAAATGAAACACCTGAAATCACATGAAACTCCGGAGGAAATGTGGATATCGCAGTGACGCAATGACGTTTATCAAACATATAAAGCGGAATCATGAAAGGAACATTCAAAAAGCAACTCATGTAAACACCTTAATCATATTATTGTCTTATTCCGATTAAGGCAAATAATTCAATTACTGCATGGTTTCCGCTACATTTATTCTTCCATGGCGGGGTGCCACACCAAAATTCATCACGCCACGGCTACATTTCAGCTTCTCATTCAAAACATTCAGTCGTTTTTTAAAATAGCGGGTTATAATCATTAATTAAAAGGTAAGTGAATTATAACAGCGCAAACTTTTTTGTAACCGTAGTAGTGTTAGTAGTTAGTAGTGTTTTGTAAACATAGTAGAGTTTATGACTGTTTCAGTTTACTTTAGGGCGCATGTCGCTCTTTAGGTCTATTGGAGACATTCACAAATATTCCAAGCAAATCTAATAAATATTGGAGACATACTCGTTACATTAACGCACTAAAATCGCACTTCAGCAGTGTTTATTTGAGAGTGCACAAGAAAATCTGCACTTGAGCAGTGTATATTTGAGGGCGCGCAAGAACAGAAGAAATCGTATCGTTCACATGCTCGTATTACATAAATGCGATCTCGACTTGTAATAAAATTTCTAAATAAAAGTGATACAATTTAACACCATATAAATAAATAACAATTTCAAATTATTCAGAATCATTACGGTTCTGCATCAATACATTAATAAATTATAAAATAATCAATTTGATACAAAATGTAACTAAATTTAATTAATGCATTAATTAAAAATGAATGCATATTAATGGACTATTGTACTGTAAATAAAGCACCATTTTCCAACATTTAACAAAGAAAAATAACGATAATTTATAATCATCTATTATATTAAAGCCAAACCAAACCATTAGAATCTGATGGCATGAGTGCTATTTTTGTCCCAAATTGGGACAAAATATGTTTTTGCCAGTTTTATCAACAAAAAAACATTACCTATTAATCCACAACAGAACTGTTGTGCAGGATGGTCAGCTGCCCCAGTGTATTGTGTAAGTGCTCTAAAGCACCCCAGCGTTATGTTTATATAAATGTTAGTAGCTCATTGTAGTCCCAACCAGCCATTTGTTGAAGGCTTTAAAAAGTAAATTAAAAGTGAAATTACACACTAATTAAAGTTCATTCATTCATTCACTTTCTTTTTGGCTCAGTCCCTTTATTAATCTGGCGTCGCCACAGCGGAATAAACCGTCAATTTATCCAGCATATGTTTTACGCAGTAGATGCCCTTCCAGCTGCAACCTATCACTGGGAAACATATACACCATGGACATACACCATGGACAATTTAGCTTACCCAATTCACCTATAGCGCATGACCTTGAGGGGGAAACCAAGGCACCCAGAGAAAACCCACGCGAATACAGGGAGAACAAACTTCACACAGAAAAACTAACTGACCCAGCCGAGGCTCAAACCAGCGACGTTCTTGCTGTGAGGCGATTGTGCTACCCACTGTGCCACCGTGACGCCCCTAATTATGGTGGCTTGAAAAGCCAGCATACTGTTATCTATCTTAAACTTATTATTATTCTTCTTCTTCTTCTTCTTCTTCTTCTTCTTCTTCTTCTTCTTATTCTTCTGAGACTAATTTCTAAGTGTATCTCCTCCTAGGCCTTTCAAGCTACATACTTCAAACTTTCGTCAAACCTTCGAACTGCTCTGACTCGGGTTGCTATATCTTTTCTAACTGATCCGACCTTGGGTTTTCCGAAAAACGACCCAGAAAAATCCCAAAAGTCCCATTGACTTAACATTGGGTCAAACTTTGTGAGCTCAAAACTCTGCATCAGACTGTCCTACAGACTTCTTACTGGACTCATTTAACTCAGTCTAGCCAGCAGCCAATAACTGATGACTTTTTAACTTACTAGCCACTCCCTAGCAACCACTTACAGCACCCTAGCAACTGTCCCATAGACTTCCATTGTAAAAGACTCCCATTTACTTAACATTGGATCAACCTTTGTGAGCTCATAACTCTGCATCAGACTGTCCTACAGACTAGAGTCTGGCCTCATTCAACTCAGTCTAGCCAGCAGCCAATCACTGATTACCTTTAAACTTACTAGCCACTCCCTAGCAACCAATTTCAGCACCCTAGCAACTGTCCCAGAGACTGTGACTAGCTATTCTAACACACACTAACAGTTTTAACATCCTACTGACATGCTAATCTTGCTAGAAAGGTGCTAGCAACACGATAGTGACATGCTAGTCATGCTAGTAACATGCTAATTCATGCTAGAATCATGCTAACAACATGCTAATTCATGCTAGAAACAAGCTGATTCATGCTAGAATCATGCTAGTAACATGCTAGTTACATGCTAATTAATGCTAGAATCATGCTAGTTACATGCTAATTCATGCTAGAAACATGCTAATTCATGCTAGAATCATGCTAACAACATGCTAATTTATGCGAGAAACATGCTAGTAACATGCTAATTCATGCTAGAAACATGCTAGTAACATGCTAATTCATGCTAGTAACATGCTAATTCATGCTAGAAACATGCTAGTAACATGCTAATTCATGCTAGAATCATGCTAGTAACATGCTAATTCATGCTAGAATCATGCTGGTTACATGCTAATTCATGCTAGAAACATGCTAACAACATGCTAATTCATGCTAGAAACATGCTAGTAACATGCTAATTCATGCTAGAAACATGCTAGTAACATGCTAGAATCATGCTAGTAACATGCTAATTCATGCTAGAAACATGCTAATTCATGCTAGAAACATGCTAGTAACATGCTAATTCATGCTAGAATCATGCTAGTAACATGCTAATCCATGCTAGAATCATGCTAGTAACATGCTAATTCATGCTAGAAACATGCTAATTCATGCTAGAATCATGCTAATAACATGCTAATTCATGCTAGAATCATGCTAGTAACATGCTAATTCATGCTAGAATCATGGTAGTAACATGCTAATTCATGCTAGAAACATGCTAGTAACATGCTAATTCATGCTAGAATCATGCTAGTAACATGCTAATTCATGCTAGAATCATGCTAATAACATGCTAATTCATGCTAGAAACATGCTAATTCATGCTAGAATCATGCTAATAACATGCTAATTCATGCTAGAAACATGCTAGTAACATGCTAATTAATGCTAGAAACATGCTAGTAACATGCTAATTCATGCTAGAATCATGCTAGTAACATGTTAATTCATGCTAGAATCATGCTAGTTACATGCTAATTCATGCTAGAAACATGCTAGTAACCTGCTAATTCATGCTAGAATCATGCTAGTAACATGCTAATTCATGCTAGAAACATGCTAATTCATGCTAGAATCATGCTAATAACATGCTAAATCATGCTAGAAACATGCTAGTAACATGCTAATTCATGCTAGAAACATGCTAGTAACATGCTAATTCATGCTAGAATCATGCTAGTAAGATGCTAATTCATGCTAGAATCATGCTAGTAACATGCCAATTCATGCTAGAAACATGCTAATTCATGCTAGAAACATGCTAGTAACATGCTAATTCATGCTAGAATCATGCTAGTTACATGCTAATCCATGCTAGAATCATGCTAGCAACATGCTAATTCATGGTAGAATCATGCTAGTAACATGCTAATTCATGCTAGAATCATGCTAGTAACATGCTAATTCATGCTAAAATCATGCTAGTAACATGCTAATTCATGCTAGAATCATGCTAGTAACATGCTAATTATTGCTAGAATCATGCTAGTAACATGCTAATTCATGCTAGAATCATGCTAGTAACATGCTAATTCATGCTAGAAACATGCTAGTAACATGCTAATTCATGCTAGAATCATGCTAGTAACATGCTAATTCATGCTAGAATCATGCTAATAACATGCTAATTCATGCTAGAAACATGCTAATTCATGCTAGAAGCATGCCAATAACATGCTAAATCATGCTAGAAACATGCTAGTAACATGTTAATTCATGCTAGAAACATGCTAGTAACATGCTAATTCATGCTAGAATCATGCTAGTAACATGCTAATTCATGCTAGAAACATGCTAGTAACATGCTAACTCATGCTAGAAACATGCTAGTAACATGCTAATTCATGCTAGAATCATGCTAGAAACATGCTAATTCATGCTAGAATCATGCTAGTTACATGCTAATTTATGTTAGAATCATGCTAGTTACTTGCTAATTCATGCTAGAAACATGCTAACAACATGCTAATTCATGCTAGAAACATGCTAGTAACATGCTAATTCATGCTAGAAACATGCTAGTAACATGCTAGAATCATGCTAGTAACATGCTAATTCATGCTAGAAACATGCTAATTCATGCTAGAAACATGCTAGTAACATGCTAATTCATGCTAGAATCATGCTAGTAACATGCTAATCCATGCTAGAATCATGCTAGTAACATGCTAATTCATGCTAGAAACATGCTAATTCATGCTAGAATCATGCTAATAACATGCTAATTCATGCTAGAATCATGCTAGTAACATGCTAATTCATGCTAGAATCATGCTAGTAACATGCTAATTCATGCTAGAAACATGCTAGTAACATGCTAATTCATGCTAGAATCATGCTAGTAACATGCTAATTCATGCTAGAATCATGCTAATAACATGCTAATTCATGCTAGAAACATGCTAATTCATGCTAGAATCATGCTAATAACATGCTAATTCATGCTAGAAACATGCTAGTAACATGCTAATTCATGCTAGAAACATGCTAGTAACATGCTAATTCATGCTAGAATCATGCTAGTAACATGTTAATTCATGCTAGAATCATGCTAGTTACATGCTAATTCATGCTAGAAACATGCTAGTAACCTGCTAATTCATGCTAGAATCATGCTAGTAACATGCTAATTCATGCTAGAAACATGCTAATTCATGCTAGAATCATGCTAATAACATGCTAAATCATGCTAGAAACATGCTAGTAACATGCTAATTCATGCTAGAAACATGCTAGTAACATGCTAATTCATGCTAGAATCATGCTAGTAAGATGCTAATTCATGCTAGAATCATGCTAGTAACATGCCAATTCATGCTAGAAACATGCTAATTCATGCTAGAAACATGCTAGTAACATGCTAATTCATGCTAGAATCATGCTAGTTACATGCTAATCCATGCTAGAATCATGCTAGCAACATGCTAATTCATGCTAGAATCATGCTAGTAACATGCTAATTCATGCTAGAATCATGCTAGTAACATGCTAATTCATGCTAAAATCATGCTAGTAACATGCTAATTCATGCTAGAATCATGCTAGTAACATGCTAATTATTGCTAGAATCATGCTAGTAACATGCTAATTCATGCTAGAATCATGCTAGTAACATGCTAATTCATGCTAGAAACATGCTAGTAACATGCTAATTCATGCTAGAATCATGCTAGTAACATGCTAATTCATGCTAGAATCATGCTAATAACATGCTAATTCATGCTAGAAACATGCTAATTCATGCTAGAAGCATGCCAATAACATGCTAAATCATGCTAGAAACATGCTAGTAACATGTTAATTCATGCTAGAAACATGCTAGTAACATGCTAATTCATGCTAGAATCATGCTAGTAACATGCTAATTCATGCTAGAAACATGCTAGTAACATGCTAACTCATGCTAGAAACATGCTAGTAACATGCTAATTCATGCTAGAATCATGCTAGAAACATGCTAGTAACATGCTAATTCATGCTAGAATCATGCTAGTTACATGCTAATTTATGTTAGAATCATGCTAGTTACTTGCTAATTCATGCTAGAATCATGCTAGAAACATGCTAATTCATGCTAGAATCATGCTAGTTACATGCTAATTTATGTTAGAATCATGCTAGTTACTTGCTAATTCATGCTAGAAACATGCTAACAACATGCTAATTCATGCTAGAAACATGCTAGTAACATGCTAATTCATGCTAGAAACATGCTAGTAACATGCTAGAATCATGCTAGTAACATGCTAATTCATGCTAGAAACATGCTAATTCATGCTAGAAACATGCTAGTAACATGCTAATTCATGCTAGAATCATGCTAGTAACATGCTAATCCATGCTAGAATCATGCTAGTAACATGCTAATTCATGCTAGAAACATGCTAATTCATGCTAGAATCATGCTAATAACATGCTAATTCATGCTAGAATCATGCTAGTAACATGCTAATTCATGCTAGAATCATGCTAGTAACATGCTAATTCATGCTAGAAACATGCTAGTAACATGCTAATTCATGCTAGAATCATGCTAGTAACATGCTAATTCATGCTAGAATCATGCTAATAACATGCTAATTCATGCTAGAAACATGCTAATTCATGCTAGAATCATGCTAATAACATGCTAATTCATGCTAGAAACATGCTAGTAACATGCTAATTAATGCTAGAAACATGCTAGTAACATGCTAATTCATGCTAGAATCATGCTAGTAACATGTTAATTCATGCTAGAATCATGCTAGTTACATGCTAATTCATGCTAGAAACATGCTAGTAACCTGCTAATTCATGCTAGAATCATGCTAGTAACATGCTAATTCATGCTAGAAACATGCTAATTCATGCTAGAATCATGCTAATAACATGCTAAATCATGCTAGAAACATGCTAGTAACATGCTAATTCATGCTAGAAACATGCTAGTAACATGCTAATTCATGCTAGAATCATGCTAGTAAGATGCTAATTCATGCTAGAATCATGCTAGTAACATGCCAATTCATGCTAGAAACATGCTAATTCATGCTAGAAACATGCTAGTAACATGCTAATTCATGCTAGAATCATGCTAGTTACATGCTAATCCATGCTAGAATCATGCTAGCAACATGCTAATTCATGCTAGAATCATGCTAGTAACATGCTAATTCATGCTAGAATCATGCTAGTAACATGCTAATTCATGCTAAAATCATGCTAGTAACATGCTAATTCATGCTAGAATCATGCTAGTAACATGCTAATTATTGCTAGAATCATGCTAGTAACATGCTAATTCATGCTAGAATCATGCTAGTAACATGCTAATTCATGCTAGAAACATGCTAGTAACATGCTAATTCATGCTAGAATCATGCTAGTAACATGCTAATTCATGCTAGAATCATGCTAATAACATGCTAATTCATGCTAGAAACATGCTAATTCATGCTAGAAGCATGCCAATAACATGCTAAATCATGCTAGAAACATGCTAGTAACATGTTAATTCATGCTAGAAACATGCTAGTAACATGCTAATTCATGCTAGAATCATGCTAGTAACATGCTAATTCATGCTAGAAACATGCTAGTAACATGCTAACTCATGCTAGAAACATGCTAGTAACATGCTAATTCATGCTAGAATCATGCTAGAAACATGCTAGTAACATGCTAATTCATGCTAGAATCATGCTAGTTACATGCTAATTTATGTTAGAATCATGCTAGTTACTTGCTAATTCATGCTAGTAACATGCTAATTCAGATTCGGCTTTTCAAGCCACCATAAAGTTTGTCCTCAAACTTTAATATCTAGTTACAGTTATAAAGGTGAAATAATAATTTTTTACCCTTTTAAAAACAACTCCTTATTTTCAAATTAATTAACAAAATCTTAATGATGTAGATAAATAGCATTTACTGCCTCACATGTTGATTCAATCATGTATGATTTAGGTATTGTTTTGCAGAATATAATAGAATAATATTGAATACTGGTAACATTAAAGTGTTTAATGCTTTTCTCATTTAAGCAATCAATCGCCACAGAACGTAATTAGATAAAAATAATTAATTGCTTGCAAGTCCTATTTTTTCCTCCTGTTAATAATTTGCTTCCTGCTATCTCCCATTTAAATAATAAACAAAAAGAATAACAATTAACTTGTGTTTATAATAATAACTCAAATGTGGGAGGTTGA
The DNA here is from genome assembly GCF_903798145.1 of Danio aesculapii. Taxonomy (NCBI): domain Eukaryota; kingdom Metazoa; phylum Chordata; class Actinopteri; order Cypriniformes; family Danionidae; genus Danio; species Danio aesculapii. The sequence continues at coordinate 34,788,388 of NC_079436.1, read as the reverse complement.
AATGCCTCAAAAAGGTGAGAATGTTGTTTTTATAAATGAATCATTTCCCTCTGTAAAATACAAATACATTGTTTTGAAATGTATCACAATTATTTCCTATTTTAATCATTTGCGAAATGTTTTGTGTATTGAAATAAATAAATAAAAGCTCACCTGAAAGAGCTGGAATGTACTGAAAAGGCTTCTAGGGCTTTTTCCTATACAGAAAAACAAAAAGAAACATTAAGTCAAAAGGGCATTTTAATGAAGTTCATTTTGTCAGGTTTATTTTTAAAACCAAGCCCCCAAAGCAGAATGGCGCTAGACAAGCACATTATACAAATATATTATTGAACATAAATTAACCGACAAAGGTCTTTCTTATCCATGAGCATCTGAGCCATGATGAACACCTCTGTTGCCCCTCGACAAACAAGTCCACGACTCTCGTCTCTGTAACCTCCTACTGTACTTCTCCTTCATGCCCATGAGGAAAAAAAGCAATATGATTTCAGAGCAGCAGGAGCTCATTGGCTTAAAGGAGAAAAGGTAGACTAATTGGAAATTGTTTGGCCATGAGAATAAGGGCTACATCATCTCAGCACGGCGGCAGCGGTGCTCTCAGCCTCCTGTGGGGATTTCTATTGAGCCTATACATATAAAGAGACAGAAGGATGGAACGGTTCAGGCTCTCAGATGCTTCATGTTCACCAGAGACAATCACTTGACATACAACACAACACAAAAGCAATCGAACGCTGTCATGAAAATCTAATGTTGCTGTGCTTCATTAAGCATGTAGGCCCACCTCAGGCAGCATGTAAATAATGCTGAAGTTTCTATAGCTACTGAAAGCCAAGGGTCTGGGAGTGTATGCGCTGTGATGAATCAAGACTGGTCAACAGGTCAAGCTGAAATCCCAGTGTTTATGCTTATAGACATTCTTAATCAAAGCTTCTCTTGGCCCACTTGAGCTAGAGACTTCTCATTGTCAGCTCTGTGGAGATATATATATATTTACATTAGAGTCTTTTAGCTTTTGAATAATAAATGACTTTAAATATTCCCCCTGGATCTAAACAGCGCAGCATTGCTCATCCACTCTAATGGTTTGTAAGAGGATGCAATAGTTGCTTGGGGAAATGTTTAACTCAGTGATGCGCTGATATCTTTGCTTCATTCTGATGCATTTAGAGCATTTGCATATGCATTAAGTTCCTTTATTTGTGTTTTGACAGTACTTTATGCAGAGACGTCACCAATTCTATTGGCTCAGATGTTTTTCTCTCTCTCTCTCGATCACTGAAGTCAGAATTATTTGCTCCCCTGTATACCCCCCCCCCCCCCCCTCCCTCCCAATTTCTGTTTAATGGAATACGATCAATGCTTCCTCTAGGATTTTTTCCAGCTGTGGTGGCAGGCCTTTGGCACAGATCTACCAATACCTATTATTTCAATGACAAAAAGTCAAGATCAGATTTATGTAACACAAGCATGCAAATTTCTTTGCTTGCATGCCAATTTCCTCTGTTCATGCACAAAACTTCTTGCACGCCCTCAAATATACACTGCTCAAGATTTTCTTGTGCACTCTCAGATAAACACTGCTGAAGTGCAATTTAGCGCGTTTATGTAGGGAGTATGTCTCCAACATTTATTAGATTAGCTAGGAATATTTATGAATGTCACCAATAGACCTACAGAGCGGCATTAATGCATCCCGGCTATAAACTCCGGCAAGATAGTGTTTGTTTGTTGTATGCAGAACCATAGACCTTTATCTATAAATAAAGTATAAATATGGAAGTTGTGTTCATCTAAACTAAAAGTTACGCCGTGTTTGCTGGCCTCACGCATAACGCACCTGTCAGTCAGTCAGCATGTCACCTTAAATGGTTAAATAACGCACAGCACTACTACGTTACAGAAAAGTTTGCACTGTTATAATTCACTTGCCTTTTAATACATTTTGGTACGATTATAACCCGCTATTAAAAAACCCGGTTGAATGTTTTGAATGAGAAGCTATACAGTAGCCGTGGCGGGATGAATTTTGGTGTGGCGCCCCGCCATGGAAGAATGAATGTAGCGGAAACCTTTAAAAAAATTTTTTCAACATTTCTGAACATAACCGTTTTAATAATTCATTTCTAATAACTGATTTCTTACAAATAATTGAAAATAATTGTAATTCAGCAAGCCAAACAGTGGTTTGTTCTGTAGACAATAAAAAATAGCTTAAGATGGTTAATCATTTTGACCTTAAAATGTTTTTTTTTAATTGTAACTGCTTTTATTCTAGCTAAAATAAAATAAGACTTTCTGTAGAAAATATATTATAGGAAATACTGTGAAAAAATCATTGCTTTGTTAAACGTAACTTGGGAAATATTTGAAAGAGAAAAAAATTCACAGTAGGATGAATAATTTTGACTTCAACTGTACGTGCTCATATCAGGAAGTTCTAACAATAAATCATATCCCAGCCACGGAAAGATGTCAGTATTATAGTTTAGAAACAATGTGTCATATTGTCAATATCATTCAATGGCCAAAGCTAATCTGCATGTTTAACGGGGTGGTCCACTACGATACCTTATTTTAAACTTTAGTTCATGTGTAATGTAGCTGTGTGAACATAAACAACATCTCTGAATGTTATATGCTCAAAGGTCAATAAAGGAAGACATTGGCTTTTACAGAGTTAGCTTAGCAAAGCCTACAGCGAATTAAGCTTGGGGACATCAAAAAAAAAAAAAAAAAAAAAACATCCGGGCTAGTAAGATGACAAATGCTCCAGGTTACGCGCATTCACCATGGGTATACACCCTGCACAGCAAAGGGGTGTGGCCAGAGGTGCTGTAATGTTATAGCAGAGAAGCTGAAATGCTGTCTAAACGATGCTATTTCCACAGAGCTTCTTCTGTTTCTGTATTTGGGCTTCCAAAGGACAAAACACAAAGAGAGAAGTGCTTACAATTTCATTTTAATTATGTTCCAGAGAATTATAAAAAAGATATACCTAGCATTTGACAAAGGAGAACTTCCAGAATCTCTCCCAGTTGAGTGCTGGATTCAGCTAAAACTCCTCAAAAGAGCAGTTCCAACCATAACAGAAGAAGCTGTGGACTGTGAGCCACAACCTGTAAGGTTGTAAATCTTATAAACACAACCATGCCTTAAAATTACACCCTGGACCACCGCTTAAAATATACCAGTAATACAAATATGCAATAAAATCTAATATGTAAATTACTATTTTTTTAAATGACAAATTGAGAAGAAATACAATTTGTAATTAAATTTAGATGTTAATATAAAAGCTGCATTGTGTATTTCCATGTATTTTTAAGTGTTAATTGTCATGTCTAACAAATAAAATAAAATACATAGCAACTGAATTAATATTTTTGGATCTGCGGTTAATTGTGGCCTTGAATTATATAGTAAAGAGCAAGTAATAGGGCTCCCTGGATAAGTTTATCTTTCTTTATATATGCTGCTTCCAATAAATTTCAGTTTATTAGCATTTCTAGGTGGCACATAGAGCATAGCCTTGTTTTGGTTATGCCACAATATCTAAACTGACTAAACTTAAAGGTCAAGAAAAACAAGGGAGACACATATTGTCTTCTATTCAAGTGATTTACCATTTTTAATGGTACTATTTGTGCAATTTGGATAAATTCAAATAAATTCTACACCAATAAATATATATAATGTGTTTGTATATTACACATTATTGTTTATACAACATAACACATGTTTGGACACAGTTCAAATTGAGTGCTGTAGTCTAGTAAGGAATTTGAATGGAGTCTTATTGTTTAAAAAGCAATTGAACTGAGAATGGGTTTAATCTGTCCCTGAAACAGGCTCTGAATAATTACGCATTCACAGCTCATGTGGCATTACAAATTAAATGACAATTACGCTTAAACGTGTTATACATATAATTATGCAAGCTTCATTCTTCCAACATTTTCAGAGTCTCGCCCTTGTAGACCTGATTTGGTTGAGTAGTCTATTTTAATTTACATCGTTAGCCATTCCAATTTAAATATAACAACTGAGTAACTTCTGTGTGACTTCGGGAAAACTTGTTCAGCAAGACTGCAAATACACCCTGAATCAGCATAAGTGCTTTTCAGGAACAGGCAGTGAGGAAAACGTTGAAATCTCACCAAAATTGTTTTTTTCATCCCTTATTGGTCTCTCACAGTCATTTAAACCTAGTTGAAGATAATTTGAATTACATTTTATTGGGGCGGAAACAATTTCACCTCAAACCTTAGTTGGGATAATGAACAAATTATTGTCAGTGTTCTATTGCTATCTTGAACCCTTGATGAAAGGAGAATGGCTGAGAATTCAAAATGAGGTTTTGGACTGTTGTAATATGCAGTATTAGGAGCCAATGACATAAAATGCATTTTGCGATTAGGCAAGCAGGGCACAGGAGTTAAAAAACAACCCACATAGTAATGTATTTTCTGTCTGGGCAGTCGTGATTTTTTCTCACCACAGGCAGACAGCCAATTCCACTTAAGCTCTATTAACCAGACATACCGCAGACATCAATAATCAGAGAACACATCTTTCTTTCATTGTTTATGTAAGTTAAGAAGAGACCACTTGAAAACAGTTAAGAAGAGACCACTCTCATATTCTCTGGATTTACAATTTATATGTATATTACATAATATTCATTCAAACATTTTCTGTTCGGCTTAGTTCCTTTATTAATCTGGGGTCACCACAGAGGAATGAACAGTCAACTTATCCAGCATATGTTTTACGCAGCAGATGCCCTTCAAGCTGCAACCCATCACTGGGAAACACCCATACACTCTCATTCACACACATACACTATGGACAATTTAGCCTACCCAATTTACCTATAGCGCATGTCTTTGGAATAGTGGGGGAAGCCGGAGTACCTAGAGGAAATCCACGCAAACATAGGGAGAACATGCAAATTGACCCACCTGAGGCTCGAACCAGTGACCTTCTTGCTGTGAGGCGATGTCTTTAAAACATATTTTGTTATATTCTGTAAACTACTGCTTAAAAATCTACTGCTTAAAAATAAAAATCGGAGCATTTCTTTCCCATAAAATAACAGGAAATATGTTTATTATTTTGAGGCATGTTTATGTTGTCTGTACTTTCTTCTGTCACTGTTTAGTTGATTACTTTTCTTAATATATTTATTTTGAGCTGATATTTCACCCATGGCATCCTGTTCAAATCCTGTTATTACAAACAGAATTGCTTTGATGTCAAAGTTATTATGTGGCTACCTTCACATGGTCTCTTTTGATAACTGATGACAATATAGTAATGTGCGGATTCCCATTTGTTGTATTAGTTTTGAACATTTTGTGTCGTCTTGTTAGGCTAGACCTGCAGTGCTAAATCTCACAAATTAGTGCCATATGTCACAAATTAGCACAGGTACGTCATTACTTTTACAAAATCCTTAGGATTTTACAGTCAAAAGTATGTAACATTTGTATAATGACAAAAAATATTCTGTGAGTCGGATCAAACGGCAGTTTCTCTCAGCATGACAAAATGGATTATTGTATGGATTCAGACCCTTTTTAGGCAACACCTCACTTACAAGAAGCATTAATGAACACAATACATCAAAACATATAACTGAAAAGAAAGGCTTTAAACATTATTATTTGTAAAATTCGAAAGCTGGTCCATTGGCATATCAGCACATGCGCTGAGACAGGTAGAAATTAAGTGCGCGCCGCTGTCTCAAATTAAAGTTGAATGACGCAAACATACCGCCAGCAGAGGTCCCTCATACTTAATGAATTTTCTACATTTCATCTTTATACATTCTATTTGTCTCTTTTTTATTAGGTATTAACTAATATTCAATTTAATTTATATGTAATATTTTCAAAATTTGTTAATATTTTCAAAAATGTTAAACAATTCCATAATGAACTCACCCTGCTCATTTGGTCGGCTACTGACGTGTTGACAGCTGTTAATGCAAACTCAATCACCATTTTATATCGACCGACTGTAAGTATAAGGTAAAGGTAGGCTTTGCGCTGCCGCTTACAAATCCAAACGCGAATCTGTGACACTTCATTTACCGTGAAACTGGCCGCAGTTTATTTACACACACGCTTTTAAATGTGAACCTCGTCATACACGGCACGTACCGAGGCCTTAACTGGCCGCCAAAATAAAAGCTTGAAAGAGACGACATTTCCTATATATTTTGTTAACCTTATCAAATGTTATCATAGTTTTATTAATGGTTATATTTGCTGAGTTCTTGAAAATCAGTCTAAAATGTCTCTGTGTCCCTGTATAGCTGGCTCTTGCTCTCTCAGACAAAAACAATTGAAGTATCAGTTAATATCTTGCCTCCCAGCTTTGTCCTGGTCCTGTCACACTGTCATACTTTGTAACTTGACTCTCTTGTAAATGCTTGTATAACAGCTACTGGAATAATAGAAACTTTTATACAGTAATAATACAAACTTTTAAATAATTTATAAAGTGTTTTAAAGCCTATTATGGGTTGAGCATAAATCAATTATGGGATTCATTTCTTAAAATATTAAACTATAATATTCTTATTATAATATCATATAATATAACAATATAATATAATAGGAGTAAACTATTTTTTTCAATATTTCATTTAAATATTTTACTGTTTTATAGTGTGTATTAACATTTTCAATGCATCAAGTTTCAGTTTTATATTTCATAAATAATAACTATGTTTATTCTATGCTCAAAGTCTACATCCCTTAAATGTAGTTAAAGGGATTAATCAACCAAAAAATGAAAACTCTGTCATTTAGCTACCCTGGTAGCAAACAATTCTGGCCCAGATTTGGCATAAACTGGCACAGGAGGTATTCATTCGGCTCTGGCATACAGCATATGGGCCAAACATGGCCCGGGTTTGGCAGACATGGCACCGTCTTTAAGGTGGCACACAAGATTTGGGCCAGATGTAAAATGTAGTATTTGGCCCAGATGTTAAAGATTTATATGTGGGCCACGTAAGTTTGCCCTGTCTTGACCCACATTTAAAATACCTTTAAATTATTTTTGAGTAAAGAAAAAAAATTCTACCTATCAGGTCGCTTTGAGAAAAAGCATGCCCATAGTGTGCTTAAAGCGGAATGCTACATGGGTTTATCAATTCAATTGCACACCAACGTATCTGGCCCAGATATGAGTTAATAACTTGGCTAAGACTCGGCCCAAATATGGTCCATGTTTGGCCCTTCTCTGGAAGCCAGACATGGTCCAGTCATGTACCGTAATTCACTGCGGCACGTGGGCCAAGTAAAACCTGATTGTGTGGGCCAGAGCTGGGCCAGAGATATTTTGCTATATGGGTACTCACTACACTGGTTTAAAAAAAAAAAAGATATTTCAAAGAATGTTGCAAATTGGTAGCCATTAACTTCCATTGTATTTTTGTTCCTATATAAACGGGCCAAAGTGAAAGGGAGGATGGCAAGCTGGGTTGTGTAAGGGCAGAAAAAAGAAAGGCCACGTGGTCGCTCATCTCATCTGAATCACATGGATGGTAATTAATGTGGCCACTGGGACACTATGATGGTGTCACTGTTTTTGCCCTTGAGGAGCTTTGCCACTATGACACAACCGGCTGAGGCACGGCACTGCCATGATTGCTGTGATCCATACAGAAGGTCATCATTCATTCTTTATATAGACTGGGTGACAAGTGCAGGGCTATCCTTAAACGTTCTTTAGATAAAAATCTATATCTGAATCTGCTAGTTCTGACATAATGCATCTCTGTGTCCAAAATACTAGATGCCTAAAGCGAACAAACACAATTATGGTGTTAATATATGCGCACAGTATGCTGTAATACTATTGAAAATGATCGCAATGTTTATGCCTCAGATGGTCAGACGGTGATTCATCTTTCAGAAATCATTAAACTATTCAGGATTCAGGAGAGACTGCAGTGAACACCACAAAGTTTTGCTTTAATATGTGATATAAACAGCGGTCACATGTTGACTTCATGATGAGTTCTCAATACAATTGAGTAGAGGCTTGGACCCAGACACAGTATTCTATAGTCGACCTACTGTATATAATGCTAAACAATGCAAAATTGCAAACCAGAAAATTGTCGGGTTGAAAAATAGCAATGTATTTTTACTGAAATGTTCAGAAGAACTCTATTGTGGAGTAGAATGAAGCTTGAGGCTTTTTTCCTCTCCATTATATTACTTTGGTCTTACCACTCTCACCACACTCAGTCATCTATCATCTGGCCCCCAGTGATCAAAGTGGATGAGACAGTGTTTTTTTTTTTTTCTTCTTCCCTTTTTCTGCTGGTTTGATGGATCTAGTGCCACTAGGTTCATCAGCAAATGAAAGGCTTACCGATTCCCAACACACCTGGCCAGCAAGCATGCAGGCCCATGACTTTGATTTGCACTGAAGACTTTTGTTTTTTTATTTATTTATTTCCCTTTTTATCCACTTTGGATTTGTAGGATGTTATTAATGGCACCGACAAACAGGGCCTCTATGAGATGCAAAAGATAATATATATATACATAATTTTTTTTCCCTCCCTCTATCAGTGAGTCACGAGACCGTAGCATTTAAAAAGAAACTTCAGACGCACATGATCACTGTTACCCTGATGGTGACTGCTCTCTGCCGAAACTCTTAGTTTTTTTTTTTTTTTTTTAAGATTAGCCATGTGGACAAAGGCTTTTTAATATTTTTTCCATATCTGTGCCTTGGACTGATTTTTGCTGTTTGTTCTGATGAATCCCTTGCCGAAAAAGCGCCGACACATTTGAGCTACCCCAGAGCAAAATTTTGATTGATTTTAGAATTCCATACACAGGAAAGTTTAATATGTTATAATAAAAACACATTAAAAAAAGTGTTATTTTGTATACTTTTGGTTATGTGAATGTATAGGATGAGCAGGGGTGGACTTAACCAATAAGCAAGGTAAGCAGCTGCTTAGGGCCCCGGGGAATTAGAGGGCCCCGATCAATGCCAAGAAGCCTATATTAATTATATAGCTCTTTTATAAATGTTCTATCATATGTTGTAAAATCTGTTTGTAACCATTAGGATTTTAACGTTATAACTTTTCAGGGTTCATACACATTTTTCTGTGACTTTTCCAAGACTTTCAAGTCAATTTCATGACAATGTTTCATGTAATGTCTAAATATATGTGGTAAATCATAAGAAATGTTAAAATTTATTACAACATATCCTAAAACATGCAATAGTTTCAATTTATTTTTAAATGTTAAATAGATGATGCTTACACAGCACTAATAATGTGAGAGCATGTTTTTGGCCAAGAAAAGAAAAGTAAAAACATCTAACCTCCATTCCAGATAACAGATATTAGTCAAACTAATTTAAGATAATCTTAATAGTTTGTTAAACTAGTAATAGTAGGTAAAACTACTTCTATTATAAAGCCGCAATCACACTACACTTTTCGCTCCATAGACTTCCATTCATAGGCATGCAAATGAGGCAGACCAGAAAATAAAAAGCACGTTTCGCATTTCACTGCAGTCGAAAGTTCAAGCTTGGTGAATTCTTACATGCAAAATCACATCAGGTGATTTCGTGAGACCAATAGAAGATTATTTAAAATAAGAAATGTAAAATATTGAGCAATAACTCACTTTTATTAATGTCTAATCATATAATTTAACCCCGCCCCTTTTCGCAGCACTGTAGGACAGAATTTTGCAAGCACAAGCTGTAGTGTGACCGCAGCTTACGTAAGTTGCTTTGGACAAAAATGTCTACTAAATGTAAATGTAATTTCCATGACTTTTTCAAAACCTTGTGGGTTTTTCTGTTTTTCCAAAACTTTTCCAGGCCTGGAAAATGCCATATCAAAATTCTATGACTTTTCCAGGTTTTTCATGACCGTATGAACCCTGTTCTTTACAAAACCGAGGGGCCCTATGAATATTGGAACATTTCTCCATGCATAAATTAAAATCCAATCACAAATATGGCAAATTAACTGTACATAGTTAGTTTGAGAACTTGTTTTTTTATTTGTGAATTTACTGCATTTGGGTTTACATTTAGAAGGTAAAGGTTCCACTTGAAATATATTTTTTAGCGTAGTTTATTTACTAAAAAAGGAATCTACAGATTAAAAAAAAAAGATCTATAGAGAAAAAGAGTGTTTTGAGTTTCAATGCTAGGGCCCCATACCTGATATTGCTTAGGTTCTTCAAATCACTAAGTCCACCCCTGAGGAGGAGTAATTATTGTACAAATGTAAATGTATTATTTTATGTATAAAATATATAACTTTTAAATGTTAAAAAATCATTAAAACATTTAACAATCTCTATAATTATTTTCATTTTTGATACAATACACATTTACATGCAATTTTACATTTTTAAAGCTGCTTATTTATTAAAAAAATTACACATTTTACATGTTCAAAGCAGTAATATATGAACTGTAGCATTGAAATATATAAGTAAATATGTTTATATAGCTTAATAAATCATGTTCACTGAAAAATAATTGAGAAATTCATTGTAGTGTGCCTTTGACATTATTTGTACGCTCATTAAGTCTACAGCACATTTCATACAATTCAGCAGTTCTGGAACTAATGGTCTTTGGAAACAACTTGACCTGTATGCTCTACACAAAGTGGATGGGGCAGTTTTTCTTTTAGCTTCCACTCTGAAAAGCAATCCATAAATATTTCTAAGGTCATTCCACTAACCTGAGCGACCATAATGACCAACAATAAGAGACGGGCATGTTGGCAAGCAGTCTTTTCCCTAATCTGACTCTTTAAAATGAAAGGCCATGCACTCGCAAGGCCAGTGGTTGTTCTACTTAAATGGGGGCAGAGGGTTAGGGTGTGCTTTCGTGATAGGTGCTTTGACAACTGAAAATCTAATTATGTTTATACAGCCGAATAGTGAAAGTAGGCCTGCCTGTAGGCATGGCTGAGTACTTGTCAATGTGCCGCCCTTGACTGAGGCCCTCAAGGTCACACGGTAATGGCTTCATTACTCTGCAAGCCAGAGAGCTCATGAAAAATGAGTCTAATCATGAAACAATGATCTTCCCTTAAAAGTGGCTTCTCGTCTGTAGATTCTGATTTTTTAATACTTTCATCAGATTTCAAACAGGCCCTTGAAGATTTTTTGGAACTGTTTGATACAACAGGAATAGAGAGCAATTTACTCTGTGAAAGGAGCCCATGAATGAACTGCAAAAGGGTTTATTTTCTCCTTCTGAAGTACTGGAACTTTAATGTAAAAAATGCAGGGTTCCACACGATTCATTCATGTTGTCCCAACACAAATTGATTACGTTAACTGAACACTTTTAACAAATTTGTGTGGATTGAACATAAAAAATTAAGTTGTCCCAATGAAATCTCAAGAATTGTGTTGTTTCAGCTCATTTTAAATAAGTAGTTTGAATGAGTGTTGAACCCAATCAGAAAGCAATATTGAATAAAAAAACTCAAAGGGACTGTGCAGATTCTGAAACAAATGTCAATGAATTGTTTTCAAGTCGGGGTGCGCAATATTGCAGCCTGATCTCATGAGAAAATGTAAATATTTTACGTTTTGTCAGTTTAGTAGCTAAACTTGTACACTGAAAAAAAATATTCAAAGATGATTCCTTGGATTTACTACATTTTTTTTTTAAGTTAAGTGGTTGTAAACAATTTATTTGGGCTGAATTTAAACAAACACATTAAGTTGAACGTTACTAAATTAAATGTTTAAATTCAACTTATAAATTGTTTGCAACAATTTTTTTCCAGTGCACGAACTCGTACAAGTTAATTCAAACAAAAACGTATGATTTTAAAAAGGAGGCTTAGCACCCAACCCCATCCTGAAACCCAACCATCATTCGGGGATAAGCAAATCATACTAAATTGCATGATTAAGAACATACAAATTAGCCAATAAATCAACAAGTTACAAATTGCCGTGAGATTGTGTTGAATATTGACAAAAACGCTCGCCACAAGAGGTCACAAACATGTTTTAAAGTCAAGTAATTGTGTTATCACATTTTTTTCATTTGAGCAATTCCAGCATTATGGATGTGACATATGCAGTGAAAATTCAAAACATAAATTCACAGAGAAAGTATATGTTAACATTGTATTGAAACATCTGTTTATTTTTCCGAAACAACTTAACACAGTTATGGGATCAGAAAATATATATATATATATATATATATATATATATATATATATATATATATATATATATATATTTTAAATGGATGTGACAAAAAGTATTTGAGTTTACAGTGTACAACATACTTTGTAGAAATTTTGGGAATTAAACTGCACAAACCAAAAGAAATAATGCTAATCCATGGTGGCTCAGTGGTTACCACTGTCGCCTCACAGCGAGAATGTAGTTGGTTCGAGTTCTGGCTGGGCCAGTTAGCATTTCCCCGTGGTTTCCTCTGGATGCTCTCGTTTCCCCTACAGTACAAACACATGCACTATAGGTGAGTGTTGTAAAGTAACAAATTACAAATATTCAAAGTAGAGTAGTTTTTCTCAGGAATTGTAAGTTAGTAAATAGTTTTAAAAATGTGTACTTTCACTTGAGTATTTTTTTGCTTCTTTACTCAGCCAATCCCCATAGACATGAAAAATAGTCCTGTGATTCCGGTCCAATAAAAATCACACATTTTACACGCAATGACCTAGAAGCTGCATGTCACTGATGAGAAGATGAAGGATGTTTAGTGTATGATGACTGAAATCACCAAATAGCCTTAAACAATAATTCAATGTACAACAGAATGTTACGTGTACACACACACAAATTGAATGTAAACGCATCAGCTGTTCACAGTGTAATACTTTTTGTGTAGTTTTACTATTTTTCAGTACTCTTTCCACCAAAAACGAGAAACTGTTTTGCTATTTTGACATTAGCATGAAATTGCTCGTCAAATGTACATACACTAATGTTGTTCAGATAAGTTTTTTAGGTTATGTTGATTAAATTAATAGCATGGTGGTAAAGCACTGATATAAAACTTAAATATTAGTTGATTCTACTAATTGAATTATTGAATTATTAAGTCTGGTCACTGTTGACTCGCGGAAAAAACGGGAGTGTTGGCATGTATGTCCTGGAGTGATAGGATGTCTGCATTTGCCGATCGCGGTCGTATGCACGAACCCGCGAAGAACTAGACAAGCCGCAATTAAGCATATGACTCCAGCCGACGGCCAAGAGCTCTCACATTAGCTATCTGATTATGAGCTCGAGACACAGTCCAGTGCCTCATAAGTGCCCTAATCAAATGTTTAGAATTAGTTCTAATATATATATATATATATATATATATATATATATATATATATATATATATATATATATATATATATATATATATATATATATATATATATATATATATTAGGTATTAGTTAAGTCTTTATTCTTCAAGACAAAAAAGTATTAAAAATAAATGACTTTAAAAAAGGTGCAATACCCACATAAAAAATTGAAATCTTTATTTGACAAATGCTGACAAGTATATCAACTTCATCTGCAGTAAAGACAGCAACAAAAGGAATACGCTTTGTTTAAAGTCCCTTTTTCTCAGTTCAAGCAGAAATCTCGCTGATCGGCACGTTTTTTTTTTTTTGTGTCAGATGTCTTAATGCAGCTTGAATGCAGACAACAGAAAACAGTCGTAGTCATCATTTAACTGTGTCTGTTGTAAACATACATCTGACTAGGTGAATTCTCTGTGGGGAGTTTCTATGTAGGCGGAAGTAACGATACACTGCGTGGAGTCAAACCAGACACCAGTGACATACTGAGTGCTGAGGAGATCAGCGCCATCCTAGAAAGGAGACATCTGCGACTGGATGTTGATGATAATTATTTATATCACAACAATACAAATACCGAACAACAAGTAGTAATTTTACATTACTGTGAGGCTTGGGTTTAGGGTTGAGGTAGGTGTTAATAAAATACAATTTAATGGGTAATGTAATAAATATTATAAATAATACTCATAATTACTGTTTTTGCATTACGGTCAGTGTTGGGTATAAGGTTTGGCAAGGGGTACATGCTAATAAAATAGAATTAATGGATTCTTTAAAAAATTATATAGATGATTTTCATTAACTTTCTGGGCGCAGCTGCACCTGTATATAGCAACAACTGGAGATGATTCAAAGAAAAATTTCCATTCTTATACCAAGGAGAATCACCACACTACTACCATCATGCTCAGCTTCATCACACAGAAAATGCTTACTCACAATATTCTTTGATTTGATATTCTCATATAATAAAATTTGCTCACACAGTAATATAACAACAATTCTGTTATTATCGGAGGTGATAAACATTGCACACCCTTTTCATCAGGTTCATAAATAGTGGTAAAAGCCATACATTTAAGCATAATATGTCATTATTTTGCAGATTCACAACTTTTGTTTGAATCTTTCTTCACTTCTTGACCTTTCTTAAGCCTAACGGGCAAAGTGAACAGCAGAGGCAGCTTGTGTTCTGAAGTTGATGGGCTCACCAGTGAGTTACCGCTGAGAGTTAATTAATGGTTGAAAAAAAGTCACAAATGAGCTCACTGATTAATTCCTTAATGGATTCAGCAGAGGTTTTAGTAACAAAGTCACAAATGGCCACACTCCTGCACATTCCCTTCACTTTAATATCTTTTATCATCGGTGAGGCTAATGTGTACAATATGAGATATCTTCTTTTTATTTGCAATGACTTCAAGAGTCAAGAGATTTCATTACTGATATTACACGATGTGAATTTACACAAAGCTAATATGCACTTATAAAAATAAAGTTTCATTATTGGCACCAGCGCTTCCATTAAGAATTGTTAATATCCAGGTTCTTTGCAGTGAAAAAAGATCTATGTATCGATCTCTAAACCCTGGAATCTGTTTCGAAAGAAAAAGGATGACTGGTATTTCTTTCAGTTACCTTTTCCTGTATTTATCAGTACAATTGTTAGGGGCTTTTTGTGCACTCTAGCATAAAACTCAGCCTTAGGCTGATAAAAATCTGTTACCCCTTGTTCATAACAGATTTAGTCAGTTCTTCTTCTGCCTATATCATTTTGGGAGTGTCACTGGCAACTTGTTTCATGGGATTTCTTTTAGGGCCCAAGTAATAGATGCCACAATCCCATCACATGGCAGGTAACCAGAGAGGAAGTGGAGCTGTAAAACTCAATTGTTAAGGAAATCTTGTGAGGAAAGACTTTGACTCTCCTTGAAGCTGCTTTATTAAAGCCCTTGAGAAGAAAGGTCCCATCTTCCAACAACACTGCTCACCTGTGACCCTTAGAAAACGTCACAGCCAGTGAGCTATAGATAGAGCTGACATCACTGCAAGCTGGGATTAAATCCCCATGTTATTCTTTCTTTTTTTTCTATATATTAATGTTAGGAATGGAGCTGGGGGCTTGATTTAAGTTGCAGGATTGTGTGAGAAATCACTAAGCAAAAACAAAATATTATATAATTCATTCATTCATTTTCCTTTGGCTTACTCCCTTTATTCTTCAGGGGTCGCTACAGCGGAATGAACTGCCAATTTATCCAGCATATGTTTTACACAGCGGATGCCCTTACAGGTGCAACCCAGTACTGGGAAACATCCAGCACCCCGAGGAAACCCACGCCAACACAGGGAGAACATGCAAACTCCACACAGAAATGCCAGTTGACCCAGTCAGGACTCGAACTATATTATATTATATTATAATTGGTCAAACATTGTTATATTATGTCAATAATAGGGAACAATCAAAATTGCTACTGAAATAATAAATATCCTACAATTTTTTTTCTGCGTTAAATTGGGGCATACAAAATGTCAAGAGAATATTTTTTTAAATGCAATTGCAACATTTTTTTATGTTGTTCTTAATATCTTACAAACTTTTATGAATTTACTTGACTTCTTTTGGTCTAAGAAACCAACGTAACCAACATTATATTAATAAATAAAAAGATAAAATAATACTGGATGCAATTAACAGCAAGCAATTATAATGCCTCAAAATAAACCAATTACATCTCAAATAAGAGCATGCATCATTTCAACCATGTAATTTCTTTATTGCTAATTATTTTTTAACCTTTAAATTTTCAGTCAATTCTTTTGGTTGCTAGGAATATTGTATGGGTATAAAAAAGTACACATTATTATGGTAAATTAACCATCATAGTGACCTAAAATAGGTTGAATCCATTTAAGCAGATGCTCTTTGATTCGATATGTTGATGAAATTGTGTTAAGTAGGTTGATTATTTACAAAGTTATTCTGTAAGTGATTCCTTTACTGTTAAGATGCTTGACCAAATGGTTTGAATGACATTGCTATTGGAATCATTTATATAATTCATATCGGTTGGTATAGCAGCTAGTAAAAAAAAAAAAAAGTAGTGAGTTTATTAAAGAAACAGTGAAGTTATAACCCTGATATAATGTAGCTTTCAGTAGTGACACTGACATTTATTTATATAATATATGGAGCACAGGTCAAAAGCAAGTTTACATGCCCTCAAATGTTTATTTGTTGTATTGCACTGATGTGAGAGCATACAGGACATCTGCTTCAAAATACAACAAATGTGTATGTGTGTGTGGGCAAATGTACCAGTCTTGCATTGTGGTGGCATATAAATCAAAGGGAAATTGGATGTGTTTACACACAGGTCAGGTGTCCAGATATTGCATTTGTTTCTAATTTAATACCACATTTGACAAGTAGACAAATTCAATCAGACAAATTCTAGACTGTCAAATGTGAGCAAAAAACGTGTTTAAATGTATTTTTGTGTTAAATGGGGTCATAAAATGCAGTTTCGGATCTTTTTATTAGGTTTCAACATCAAAGTTTGGCAGTTTTACTCCACATCTTTATCCAACAACAGTATCAACAGTAACACCCAAACGCCATTATGAATGTATTAAAACATATACTTGTTTGTTGTTAAAAATCCTAATAATGACAAACAAATATATACAAATTTGTGGATCTCCTTGCTACCATTGTAGATGTTGAATTCTGGGAAATTTTTGTACCCCTTGGTTTCGAGTGTGGTCCAGAAAAATCTCAGTTTGAAAGGCTATCTAGCCCTTCACCTTAGCCCTATGCCTTCAAGTTTAAGAAAATTGGGACACCCCTTTCACGTGAATGCGCAAAATAAGGGGTAGGGGGAAGGGCTAAGGAGTAGAAGCAATTTCTGATGATTTTTTTTAATCAAATATATATATATATATATGTCCATGCACAACTCAAAAATAAATAAAAGGTCTTTTTTTTTTCTTCGCCATCACAACTCATGAATGTTGTTTGACGCTATGTGCATGAGGTTACCAAAAAACGTAAGTTGTTTGCCCCACATTGGTGTCGCGATTCAAGTTTATCCACAGTGCTGCGCACACACATTGATCGAAATGTCCTTTCATCGTTACCGGTGTTCTTATACATTTGCTATAAAAAAAAATTTAAAAAACACTAAAAAGTGAATTGTAATTATATTTTCAATAGGAAACTTCATAATTTTAAACTGCTAAATATTATTGAAGGGAGACAGAGCCACATATTTTTGGTCAAAGAGCCAGGTTCCCTATACCACTGGTCTAAAGGTTACTGTGTAAATAGCAACACAATTGTTATTGTCCATTTCATGATTCCTATTCAATGAATAATAACTGAATGAAATACGCTATTTTCTATCAAAGAGAAAAAAGCGCTTGAGAATAATCATTTACTCAGGGTAATATTTAGATTAAAAGAGGATTACTTTTGCTTTAAAAGCTGGCAGAAATTGTCATGCATTTCAAGCAACCATTTAACAGTAACCGGATTGCTGGGAAAGAAAACGATCATTCATTCATAAACCCATTATTTGCATGAGCCGATTGACACTAATCAGTGTTTATCGCAACAGAGCTAAACATTAATTTATCAATATCTCCCAAACATCTACCGCATACAATAGCAATATTTCTAATTCCTCTAATCCTGCACAAAGACACAGGCCATTTCAAACAGTCAGTCAGTGGGATAATGCCAGCCTCTGTGAACTTACTGGCAGTGTGTGGTATGACTAAGAGAATCTAAGCGTGCACATATAGCCGCTCTTTTCTCTCCTCCCTCTCATCAAATCCAATTACTCTTCCTACCCAGCAGGCTCAGGGACAGCAGTCTGAGAGGCAGGGCAGCTCCTGCTGATGTGTGCCTTCAAGAGCATGTGGCTGGAGCTTTACTATTTGCCACATGTTGTCAGTGAGCCTCTGTTTCCTAATGTTTCACTGCAGCAGTGGAACAACATCCAGGAGCAACTGAAAACAGTGAATGAATGCCACATATCCTGGTAACAACCCTCTCATTAAAGCCTGTAACAGCAGCTCGGCCCAGTTTTAGACTATCGAGGAGTCATTTTAAAGCAAAATTTAATGTACAATGTTGTATTGGGTTAGAGGTCATCCAACCCATGAAGGTTGAGGATGGAAATCACACTAATACATGGAATTTTCATGCAGTACTAGGGCTAGGCCAATAAACGATATATATAAAATTTTCGTCAATAACAATGATAAGCTGTGGACTTTTTTTGACTCTATATTGATCTAAGAGCATCTAAAGGGAATCTTAAAGTGTGTTAATATTAGAGATGTACCCACACCAAAAATGTATCAGTTGAAAATGTTATGCCGTTTAATGGACCCTCTAATTTTTGGACCTTCAGTCATTTTTGGGGTACTTTTTTAAATCAGGAAGCATTAACAACTTATATCGAAATATTTATCGTTATTGTTCAATATGGAAAATAATTATGGAGATCACTTTGGTGTTATTTTTTTGTGTGTGATTTGTTAAATCCTAATGGTCTGGAAACACTGACTTTGGTATTTTCAGAGTAACAATTACAATAACAGTTGGGTACAGTTTTGCTCAGAGATTCAACTATTCTGAAGACAGCTTTTTCAAAGGGAATGATTTCTGAATACCAGAACATTCTTGTTTAAACACATTTTTCACACTCTAAAACCCAAACGTCATAAGTTAGCAAAATTTACTGAAAGTTAGTTTTACTCATTTGAAACGACCCACACAGATTGCAGAGTGAGCACTCCCTGTTGGGCTCACTAACACCACTTCCAAGAACAGCCTAAGTTTCCAATGTGGTGTCTCATCCAGGTACTAACCAGGCTAGGAAATAGCTTCAGCAAGCAACCGGTCTTGGGCTGTAGGGTGATATGGCTGTGGCATACCATGATGTGCCATATCTGAGTAACATGGCTGTGGTTATATTTCATGTTTAACCACTAAACACCAGGCAAGTCCTGATTTTCAGAGTTACTCATCTACAAATTTGATATGGTAATGCTTGGATATATATATAGTATGCTTCAAAATATTGCGGAATTGCCATTTACACATTTTTTAAACATTTTAAATATTTTTTTTTATTTGAATAACAAATACGTACATATATTAGCAACATATAAATATCAGATTTCTGTATGGGTAGACATGTTCCATGTTCTCATATCTTTTTGAAGAATTTGTCCAAAACCAATCCCTATTCCTAAATCATACTTATAATTTATTCCTAAAACCAGAAGGAAATAATTAGTGATGCTATGGTCATCATGGCAAAGAATGTCCCCCCTTCAAGTCAAAATAGCCAATTGTCAATCTTTACAGAATGGCGGTTTTGATAGAAGGGCTTTGTACAGTTTTGCTTGCTGTTAGCATGAAAGGCAGTGGATGAAGCATGGTAACAGTTTAGGTTAGTATATTTTTCTCTATTAGTTTTACTCTGCTTGTCTTACATCTTTGATAACATGCAGCCCAAAGGATGCTAGGCAAATGATAGTCAAAAACAAATGGGCAGTACTATGATTTCATTTAACAAGACTTACATGAAGTATAAGACATTATATATAGTTATAATTAACACACATACTTTTAAATTAAATTAATTGCATCTAAATAGTTAAAGGGATAGTTCATCTAAAAATTCCCTCACCATTGACTCATCCTCAAGTGTTTTCAAACTTTAATGAATTTCTTTTTTCTATTCAACACAAAAGAAGATATTGTGAAGAATGTTGGAAACCGGAAGGCAAATCTTATTAGTAATAAATACTATGAAAGTAAATGTCAATTTCCAACATTCTTCAAAATACAGTGTATTCCGTTCTGTTCTACAGATTAAGAAAAACTTAGGAACAAGTTGGTGTACAGTACATGCATTGATCCATAGAGAAATGCGTAAATTCACAAACTCTACACTTAGAGGATATAACACATTTTCAAGCATAAGGGTTTGTAGCATTTGGAGTACCGAAATAAAAAGCTGATTCTCTGTTGACCCAATTTCAGACAAGATGGCTAAAGGAAGAAGTTGTGCCAGTTTTTGCATCATTTACCCAGGAAAAAAAGTTTAAAGATGTTACTGACAGCCTCCTGCCCTTCTCAATTCTTTCAGAGCTCAGAGTAAGAACTCTGTCAGACCAGGGGGAATTAAAGTGCAAGCTGTTGCCAGAGAGAAATCGGGAACTCTGCCCACATCACAAAGTGAACGACACATGGCGAACCATTTGCAAAATACGGTGACAGTCTGGCTTACAAAATGTGTTTTCATAAATTGAGCTCAGTTTTCTTCCATTAAGGCTGACATCCTGAAATGATTTCTAATAACTGAAAGAAAACATATGCTGCATTTAAGTTTATGTTATGAATATTCGATTTGACTGAACACTGAAAGATGAATTATCTAAGTGTACATTTCCACAACAACAATACACTAAAATTAAAAAGGTATTTTTTTCTTTGTGTGATTGAAAGGATGGTACATATGATAATTTTGTCAAAAAAAAAAAAAAAAAAAAAAAAAAAAAAAAAAAGAGCAGAATATGGTAACCGCCAACTATTGCAGCATGTTTTACACAGCGAATGCTATTCCAGCCGCAACCCAGTACTGGGAAACACCCCTTCACATGCATTCTTACACTACAGTCAGTTTAGTTTACTCAATTCACTTATACCACATGTCTTTGGACTGTGGGGGAAACTGGAGCACCTAGAGGAAACCCACGTGAAAACGAGGAGAACAAGCAAACTCCACACAGAAATGCCAACTGGCCCAGCTGAAACTCAAACCAGTGGCCTTTTTACTATGAGGCGACCCACATGCACAACATGTTTTACAAAATCACATTTTTGTAGTTTACTATAAGTGGTGTTGAGCTTAAGTACATAGCTCAAATTTGAAGACAAAATGAACCATTTGAGCAGTGTTTTTTTCTTTCTTACTCTCACATGCTCACTCTGTACAGCATGAACGGGAACACATCCACATTAACAACAGTACAACATAGAGACAAACAGCATATCACCCCAGTATCATAGTAAATTGGAACATAAAATAAAAGATCTTTTGGGGATTACACTAATACAATGGGCTCCATTTTAACGATCTAGGCGCAAAGTCTAAAGCACAGGGCATAAAAGCATTAAGGGCATGTCCAAATCCACTTTTGCTATTTTAAGGACGGAAAAATACGCTTTGCGCAAGGTCTAACAGGGATGTGCTTATTCTCTTAATGAGTTCTTGGTGTGTTTTGAGATTAACATGCATTAAACCAATTAGTCTCATCTCACATTCCCTTTAAGAGTCAGTTGTGTCACGCCATGGCATATTTGCTATGTACATGGCGACTTTCACTAGCAAGAAAACAGTTAGACAGACTATCTGCACGAGGATAAAAAAAAAACGAGCCTCCTCCATTCGGCCTCTTTACTTTTACTCTTTACTTTACTCCTTTACTTTCATGGATAAGGAAACGGTGTTGTGTGCACTCCACCAAAGACATCCATCAGCCTACATATTTGATTTTGTTTGTTAAGCGCAAAGATTAGTTTGAAAACTATTTCTAAATTCAGTTCTAATTTCCAGCAAAAAATAAATGAACAATAATAATGAAGTGTGGTCAAAAAAAAAGTTATCCAAACATGTCCTGTTCTTATGACCCATATGATGATGTATACATCTCAAAAACCTGACAGATGGATAAATCTAAACTTGTTTTTATTAAAATAAATATAAATATGCATATAATAAATAATACTGCTAATAATAATAATAATAATAATAATAACAACAACAACAACAACAACAACAACAACAACAACAACAACAACAACAACAACAATATTATACAAATGCAAATTGTCATGAACAAACTGAAAAAAGCCCCCCGTATATGAAAAGGACATGGAGACAGTGGCTTTTTTATATCCATGTAGTAAATAATAATTTTGTAATCCTTTGTTTTTTCATTTAAAGATATTTGTGTATTGCTGTACATTATGTGTAAGCAATGTGCACGCGTTTGAACCTGCAAAGGCGCATAACTAATGGTCTCTGGGCTGGACTTTAGACCAGCTTTTATTTGGTCAATGGCGCAGTCTATTTCAGTTCCTCAAAATAAAATGCAATGCGCCAACAATGCCCTAACTAACACACCTCCTTTTTAGACAGGAACACCCATGAGTCCATAAAGTTGCGCAACTTGGATTTGCTATTTAAACAACGTGGCGCAAAACGGGAAAATTAGGATTGCGCTGGTCTGAAAATAGCAACCAAGTCAACCACGTATTGCGCTGGGTGTAATGAACCCAGCAACCTTCTTGTTGTGAGACGACAGCACTACCTATTACGCCACTGCGTCACCCTCTTAACAAATCAATTATATATATATATTTTTTTTACAATCTTGCTCAAATAAGAGGTTAAGCAGACAATAATTACAATGCTTTTTTTTTTGTTTAGGGAAACGTACCTCCTAGTAGCTTCCAGCAAATTACTTTGCAGCCTACAATAACCAAAGACATAAATAAAGAATACAAATACACAATACCTTCTCTATTAACCACATTAGTCTGCTGTCTAACAGTGGTGCTTTTCACAAATGTATTACTTTTTTTGTAGTTCAGAGAAATACATAATTTATTTATCATATATTATATAATTATGTACATTTAATTTCTAGGATACTACAATTATAGAATATTATAAATTATTTTTAAAAACGTACACTTTAGGGAAACCCTTGTAAGAACCACTGTAAAATAGTAGATGCCACAGGAATTTATTCAAGGTCTATTCAAAGACTTTAAAACCAGGCGGAACAAATCCAAATGCAACTGCATACAATGGCATCCTGGCGCTTCCAGCTTTGGTGGCAGCAGTTTTTGGAGGGCCATTTTCTGTTCCAGCATGACAATACCCCTGTGCACCAAGTGCCATAAAGAAATGATTTAGTGAGTCTGGTGTGGAAGAGTTTGACTCGCACAAAGCCCAGACCTGAACTCCGCTGAACACCTTAGGGATGAATTGGAACACCGACTGCGAGCCAGACCCAATTGCTTGTGTCTGAATAGTAGCAAATCCCTGCAGTCTTGTTCCAATACAGTCCAAATCCTTCCAAGAAAAGTGCATGCTGTTATATCAGGAAAAAAGGAGAAAAACTCTATCGTTTTCAATCATTTGGAACCTTAAATGCTCAACAACCTCATTTATTTCTGGTTTGTCCGCACACAGCTGGTCATAGAGTGAATGTAAATTCAGTGTATATAGATGCAAATCCAAGTTTGCATATCACAATGTAAATATGATGTTAGATGCAAATTGGATTGCAAACCCTAGAGCATAGGAAAGTTATTGAGCTACAGGAGTGCACAGCTAAGCAATAATGTTGCGATGGAAAAATCACAGCTTCTGCACAGGGGGGTTAATTGAGCTCAATCTCTGAATATAGCATTTTCTCCTATAACTTTACCATATGCAAGCTTTAAATCAGCTTTTTTTTTTAGCATAGTAAAAACCTGGGGGCAATTGCAATCCAATCTCTCCAGTCAGAAACAAGCTAGAGCTAATTTACACAACTTCATTTAAGTTTGACTCATCAGCTGATAATGAAGCAATGAGTAAAATATTTATTTCAACAACTGAAATCTAGTTAAGAATAGCTGCCTACACTTTATTTACGGTTGTGAATTGAATTATGGAACCTTGATCTCTGCTCTGTCGACTTTTGATGTTCAAAATTCAGCTCTATAGTTTAACAAAGTAACTTTTAATTACATTTTAGTAGTTAAATAATGAAATGTATATAATATATAGGGAAATAAGTCAGTAAAATAAAAGAAAATGTACTGGCAGTTTATTACAAGGTTTTTGTACCATAATATACAGCACCAACCCAGACAATATATAATTTTAAAACTATTAAAAATGTATTAAATAGACGCCCTTTAATTAAAATAGATGCCCTTTAAAAATAAGCATATCATTATCAATATCTGCATCTGCTAAGAAATTCAAGTGTTTTTTTCGTTGTGTTTTTGCTATCAATTTTGATTAATGAAATGTAAAAAAAAATTGCAAGCAAGCAAACAAAATAAATTCAAATCCCAAACTTTTAAATTCAAAAAGAAAATCATATTGTACATGATTTCAAACAGCTTTAACTAAGCACCTTAAAACAAACAGAAGATTGTCTTTGACTTTAACTAGTCAGATAACACTGTATATTGTTTTGTCTTCATTCTGCTTGTCAGAGATAAAGAAAGAACAATTTTATTGTTGTCTGGATTCTTTGTATTGGTATAACGACGCTCTCAGGCAGAATGTGGTGTCGTGGTAATGGAATGAGATTCAATCTTCCTTGCATTCAGACTGACGGGCATTTTTATGTTTGTAATTTATGAACTGCTGTACCGAGCTTCATGGAACACCGCTCCTAAATTAGACCATTGTTTAGCATTCATGACTACGACTAGCATGAACCTTTAATGGTTTTAGTCTTGAGAAAGGAAAATGCTGCTTGGAGCTGCATTTGTGACCGGCAAGGCTGAAATCTTGATTGGATAAATCTGTTTGTTACATTATTAAAAGTTTCTCCCGATCGCTTCTATGAAACAAGAATTAGAGTTTAGTAGTATTAAAATATCGACCAGCAGTACATAAGGAAAAGGTTGAACAGATAGATGTTTTCCTTTATTAATAATCTATATCCTGGAGAGAAGCAAACGGGTTCACACTTAGTCCATATTGACTAGCTGATAGAAATGCTGTGAACAGAACTTTTGTATATCCGCTGGATAATTCAGTGCTATTTAATAATATAAAGCATTTTGGTGCATTTATATTTTATACTACATTTTGTTGTTTACAATGTCATTTTAAATCATATCGAAGTTAAAAATACATTTCAAAAAATGTATTCTCTCTAAAATTTAGTCTAAGCCCTCTTTACCATCTGTTATAGTCTGTTTTTCACAACACGAATGTAATTCTCAATGGACACACAGAATACAGTGTCTAAATCAACAGATTGCTCTATGGCTGAATTCGAAAGCTATAAAATGCTGACTTCATGTTTTATACACAATGTAATTTTAGATTTCTTTTTCTTTTCTTTTCTTTGTACGTTTGAATTGTTTTACTGAAATCTGTTACAATTTCATGTCACCAGCTCCTTTAGAAAGTTATGTGTTTGGAAAAATAGTGACTTGTTTAATACTTATGTTACCCATTCTACACTGTTAAAAAAAAATCCCTAATTTTACGAGTTTTTTCCGGCAGCTGGGATGCCAAAAAAAAAAAGAAAAAAAAAAAGTAAACTAACAGTTGCTAGATTTCAGAAATTTACCAGAAATTTCAATTTAAAGAAATTTCTGTAATTAAACATCTGTTATTCTACGGTAAATTTCTGAAATTTAGCAGCCGTTATTTTACGTTTTCTTCCAGCACCCCAGCTGCCAGAAAAACCATTACAGATTATTTTAGTTCAATTGAAAAGAACGTATTTTACGGTGTTAAATAATATTCGCTAATTCTATGTAAAGCTGTAAAGCCAATGATAAAAGATACAAAAACGTTAAACAAAACTGTCTTTTTTCAGACTTCAGTGTCCAGATCAACAGATGATTCAATGACTGCATTCGAAAGCTCTAAAATGCTGACTTCAGAGGCAGAACTCCAGTACAGGAATACAAAAGAAAGACACATTTGAATGCAAAATTTGCTACATTTCCTGTGTCAAGAGGTAACATCTGATGGATTTTCAAGAACACCATACATAGATGTGCCCTTCGATATCCCAGAATCTTGCACACTGCATTTCTGAGAATTGAGGCAAAAAACAAACAAACATGGCGTCTCAAAGCACTGTTCGGGTATCATTTTGTGTAAAGGTACGTTTTTGACCAGTGTTTTCCACTTTTGATGGTTTATATAAGCAAATAGTGCCTTAATTATCACCAAAGTTCTCTCTATTTTGCTGTACAGTACCCAATTAAATCATTATTTTGTCTCATAAGACTGAATGTGTTTTAGGATGGACCTTCATACACAAATGCTGCCTCCAGAGTCACTGTCTCAAATGTCAGACAGCAGCATGGGCCGGTATAAGATTCTGATGGTATAATAACATTGGATATAAATATCAGTTTCACGATATCACATTATAGTGATTACTGGTCTAAAATGTGTAAAATATTTGGGTAAAGACGTTAAGAAAAATTTTAAATATTTTGGAACAATAAACATGTCAGGCTAAATAATTCAAATAAACCACTGACTTCATTAGTTTGACTTGTTTGCCATGTTCAGGTCCATATCATGCTTGGATGTTAGCGTTTAAGAGATTTGTTTTTTTAAATGTTTCCTGAAACGTGGGCTGTACAGTTTATCTTTTGATATGGAGAGTGTTTTCTGCTGGAGATACTGTTGCCCTAATAAACTAAATAAAATTCTCGTAAAAACACATTAAAAATACATACATCGTCCCATGCCGAGCAGAGAGGCAACAAGCCAGCTGCCTAATTTTTCGGACATAACCAACAATGTCTAAGAAGCTTCCATTTCCTCTTTCTATGGTTTCCTCTGAACTCTGTGAGCGCTAATGATGTGGTGCAACTGTGAACACCAGAGTCGTCCTCACTAAACCTCCACATCAAAGCACCCTGAGACCTCAAGAGCCTGATGACCTCGAGTCCTCAACCAGCAGACGCCACACAAAAGAAGCTGTTAACTTGGAGGAGAACAACACAAGAGGAGGGTTTAAAAGCACCTGCATTATGACTGACTGAATGTACTGTAGATTATATAACATTCATGTGCTTCATGACATGACTGTGAAGCATGATGTCCTACAAATTCTTTTTTTCCCTCAACTTATGTGTTATTTATTAAGACTGGTCTACTAGCTGAGCAACAGGAAAAATACTGTAACAGATGCATGAAAAATATGCATACTCAAAATATGATCAAGATCTTATTAGGCTTGACCTTTAAATGACTGTTTAGACATGCAGAATGTTTACAAAGTACCTATTTTTGGTGTTTATGTCCTAGTAATGTTATGTCCACCCTTTGAAACTTGTTCAAGCCTCAAAGTAAAGAAATCTATTCTCTCTCTCTCTCTCTCTCTCTCTCACTCTCTCAATTTCAAAGATTTGCTTAGAACAGCATCAAAATAATTAGTGTTGCAATGTCAACGTGAAGCGTGGATGCACACGGACTACACCATAGCTATGGCCCAATTCGCATATTATCCGTCCTAAATAGTATGTGAAAATAGAGTTAGTATGTCCCAAATCGCAGTATGTTGAAAAGATTATGCCAAACGTTCCCTGATGGTTGACCATTTCCGGTAAAAAAAAAAATTTAAGTGTAGAACGTTTCATACTATAACCGCTGATATTGCCCAGAATGCCCAATATACACTGCACGTTGGATGTTAATTCGACTAGAACTACAAACGCGAATGTGAAAAGTGTAATAAACTACATGGCAGACAAGCGAGACCAACAGTCAAGTAGAGAGGCTTCAGTAAAGTTTTTTGTATGACTTAATATCTAGCCAACTGGAAAATATTTAAAATCCCATTTTCAGTGTTATTTCATCTGCAACAACAACAATACTGAACTATAAAGACGTGTTTGGATATTAACGTTTTAATGCATAATTATCCAAACACCTGAGGAGATTTCTGTGCACGAAAAACTTGTGTATGGTAGATTAACTTGCTGCTGCTTCTCCAATAAGGTAGGAAATTAAATATGAAAGAATCGTGGATGATGTGTCGAGATGATTAACAGGGCTTAAGCAACACGACGATCTGTTAACGAGGAAGTAGTTTGTCCCAAAGCTTACATGCTCTTCTGTTCCACACTCAAAAGCATATATTTTTCCTTCCTCCTAAAAGAACATACTTTTCAGGGGGTAGTAGGCTAGAAGTATGCAAATTGGGATGCAGCATGATTTAACTATTTCATGATTTTGCTTCACCATACATCTGCAAAACTTGCTAAAGTGATTGAAAGATAATGTGTAAAGACTAAACAGTTAAAATGAACCAAAGCAAAGCTACCAAAGAAGTGATTTAAAAAAAAAAAAAAAAAAAAAAAAAAAAAAAAAAAAAAAAAAGGCAACGGAAGGAAAGCAAAACTAAAAATGTAACAAACTGTTTATGACACCATAAATAGTGCAACATAAAACAAAATGTACCTCGTTAATGCAGCTGGTTGTATATCCTTGGCTCACCTCTCTTAAATTTGAAAAGTAAAAAAATACTTTGGATTGGTATTATTACACTATCATAGATAAATTCGCTGTTACGAAAGTTTCCCGTATCCAGGTTCACCGTTTAGATGCACTAGAGATGTAGCACGTTGGTGACATCAATAGAAAAAGCTGAAACCTATGCATTTTATTACTTAGAATAAATCGACACAAATGCTGACAAAATACATAATGTATGTTTTCCATAAGTAACTACACAAGCTCCAGTGTGACCTTAGTAAAAGAAAAAAAAAAAGTCAGACAATTCCATTTCTTGTAATATTAAGATCTATGGTTAATTTGCTGTTAAAAAAAAAAACAAAAAAAAAAACAAAAAAGGTATTATAGGAATCTATAGGCTGACTTTGTATCTTAAAATTTCAAAATGGGACTTAATATGTCAGAAATTTCATATTAAATCTTGACTTTATATTTTTAAATGGGACTTTTGTTGCATAATATATGAAAAATGATTTAATATGTCATAATGTGACATTATATCTTGCAATATTACTTCATAACTTTAAAAAAATGACAATTAAAATTACACCATGAGTAAAATAATAGCATAGTTATACATTTATTGTATACATGTGATTAATGACAGTGCAACCTTGTATTCTGTAAAAGGATTTTATTTATTCATTTTCTTTTAGTTTAGTCTTTATTTCAGAAGTCACCACAGCAGAATGAACCGCCAACTATTCCAGCATAGGTTTTACGCAGCGGATGCCCTTTTAGATGCAACCCAGTACTGGGAAACACTCATACACACATTCATTCTCTCACACAAACACGCATTAGAGCCAATTTAGTTTTAATTAACTCACCTACAGTATACTGCATGTCTTTGGAATGTGGGGAAAACCGGAGCACACAGAAAAACCCACGTGAACACGAGGAGAACATGCAAACTCTACACAGAAATACCAACTGGCCCAGCTGGGACTTGAACCAGCAACCTTCTTGCTTCTGCAGTTCTAACCACTGAGCCACCATAAAATGACTTTAAATTTCTTAAATTAAAAACTGCATTGAAATATTTTTTAAATCTTATTTCTTATTCATTATCTTATCTAGATACTTAGTTTTTCATAATAACTTGCTTCATTTTATATTTATTATTATAATTTTTTTTTTATTTTGTCTGATTTTGAAACAGGCTTCCATAACTGCAGGATTTGAATGAAGTTATGCAATTTATTTTTCCTTCAGCATCTCAAAAGACACTAATGAATAAAAAAGAACATAAATTTTCCAAGAATTGATTAATTTCTCATTTATAAAATGAGTTCTCGTACATTGCCATTTAGCAACTCTTAAAACCAGGAGTCCTCTGAGGTCTGATGTAGACAGAGGAATCACAGCACATTCAGAGCAAATTTGCTTCTTCTGCCAAATTAGATAGCAAGTGCCAGTTCAGAGTAATTTTCAGGTAATACCTATTTTCAATTGGACTCAATCTGGGCTCTGGGCAATGACTGGATACTAACTTCCTTTCTAATTTATACAGTTTTTTCCTACTTTTGTACTAGAAATGAATCTGCCCTTTGCAGATCTTGATTGTTTTTTATGGGTTCAATTCAACTCATCTTTATTTCTATAGCACTTTTACAATGTAGATTGGGTCAAAGCAGCTTTATGTAGAAGTTCTGGTGAATTGAAACGGTCTCCGTCCAGTTTTCAGTTGAAGTTTAGTTCAGTTCAGTGTTGTTTAATTTTCACTGCTGAATGTCGAAACACTAAAGATCAAATCTATCGATGTGCAGCTCCACTAGAACCAAAATCAAGAAAAGCCAGTGGCGAGGAACAAACTTCACCAGTTGACAAAAGTGAAGGAAAAAACCTCAAGAGAAACCAGGCACAGTTGGGCACGACCATTTCTCCTCTGACCAAACGTCTTGTGCAGAGCTGCAGTCTAGGCGCTGGAGGCGGAGAACTTTGGATGTCCATCACGGAGAAACTGAGTAGGTCACAGGCGGGTGTTCAGGCTGGCCACGGGATCAATGTTGAGACTTGTCTGGGGTCCTTCAGGAGTCAGACCGGCGTCTCTACATTTGGTTACATGTATGTTGTATTTAATGACAAAAGCCCCCTTTTTCAACCTTTTCTTGTAGGCTGATTTGCGGTTTCCTTGCCTGACAGTAGGGTTGCTGGTATCAGGATGTCAGGCTAGGTTAGTTTCTACCCAAAAGAGTTTCATCGCATGGCTTCTAACAATAGAAATTAAAGAATTACGTCATTCCTGTTATTTAGTACTTTTGAACTCTTTGGTGTATCAGTTTACTCCAAAAAATAACATTCTGTTATTAACTCCTCAGCCTCTTGTTGTTCCAATCCCCTGAAACCTTTGTTCATCTTTGGAACACACATGAGAACATTTAAGATGGACTCCGAGAGCTCCCATATCCTCCATATACATCAACAACAGTCCTCAAGGGCTCTTGGAGCTTCAGATGTTTATAGTTGCATCACTTAAGTAACATGCTTTTGATTCCTTAGTTGGAAGGTCTCGTGACCATTGCTGTCTATGGAGGATGAGGGAGCTCATGGGAGTGGGTAATTATTAGCAGAATTTTCATATTTGGGTGGAATAACCATTTTCCTAAAAAAAAAAAAAACCCAATAACAACTGTGCTTAGTGATGATTGAGTGGACTAAGTTTGAGTTTAAATATGCAAGCGTCACAAACACCATCAAACAGTGTGTGTGTGTGTGTGAGAGTGAGTGAGTGAGTGAGTGAGTGAGTGAGTGAGTGAGTGAGTGAGTGAGAGAGTGTGAGAGAGAGAACACACACCAACAGTGTTAAGCATGTGTGCTGAAAGACAATAAAACACTATAGCCTACCTGAATTGCCGACCTGGTCTTCGTCTTCCTTCACATTAGAAGAACTTAACCACATTGGTGCCGAAACCCAGGAAGACAGGGTTGGAAATTCAGGAAAGCAAAGTGTTTTATTGTCTTTCAGCATACACACTTGACAGTCTTGATGGCTCTCACGGTCTCTATCTGCGACTGGCCCCTTTTCTCGCTTAAAAATCTCTCCTACCCAATTACTGAGAAGAAACAGGTGTTAATCATGACTTCTGATTGATCCGCAGCCGCCGGTCCCCAACTCCGCTTTTCACTGTTGAGGGCGTTCGACCACGCCTTCCCCGGCCACAATATAATTTTTGGTCACTCGCAGATTCAGTATTGTTTTGTGAAATTTGGACTCCTTGCCATTGGAGAACAAGAAATATATAGGTTCTGACTAAAAGTTTCTTCAGACCAACTGTTAACTTCACTTTGCACACATTATTGTTATCATGCACATATTAAATTCAGTTCATTTTAAGGCAAGTATTTACACATTTAGGTAAAATCAACTAATCACTTTTTTTGAACCGCTAAAATGACCAAGAACACTTTTTGCGATTAGGCTGTGCTCCATTAATCAGAGCTCATTATTTACATTACATCATAGAGAAACTGCAGGTGTGAGTAGGTCACCGGCGGGTGTTCAGGGTAATGATTTGGATAGAGACTAAAGGTGTAAAGGACAAAATAAAGAAAGAAAATTGTACTTTGGAATAATTTTTACTTCACAAATTAACCATGCAAAAAAAATATGTGAGCAAAAAACAACCAAACTATTAGTTGTACTTTTTGAAAACCCCTTAAGTTTGAATGTTGTGAGCACTCTGATTTGAAACCACCCTTCAGTATGTTGCAAAAGGCAGATTTATATAGCCTTTTCCATCTAATTATGATGTACATCGATTAAATGAAAAAAAGAAAAAAGTTAAGACCCCCTATTAAATACGCTGCTGCTCCTCAAATACACTGTTGCTTCCCAAACATCTCCAAAGCCTAAAGCATGAACTCTACAAGCCCCCTAAAGATGTTCAGATATCTATGGTAGGTATATATACATATATGTACAGTTGAAGTCAGAATTATTAGCCCCCCTTTGAATTTTTTTTCTTTTTTAAATATTCCACAAATTACGTTTAACAGAGCAAGGAAATTTTCACAGTATGTCTGATATTTTTTTTTTTCTTCAGGAGAAAATCTAATTTGTTTTATTTGGGCTAGAATAAAGCAGTTTTAATAAAAAAAAAAAAAAATTTAAGGTCAATATTAATAGCCCACTTTAAGCTAAATATTTTGGATAGTCTACAGAACAAACCAGACAACCTTTTTCCACCATTCCAGATCTAGTTCAGATTCTTGCATGCCATTTGTAAGCACGTGGAATGGAAGACAGTCCATGTCCAAGGGGTCATCAAAAGCATGTTGACTTGTCCACCAGCAGAGGGCGCTACTAAGTGTTGTGACGTTCCTCCCATAAGCATCATTTCATGAGTTTGCCTGATCATTTAGTCATGATGGTAATGTTAAACAAACTTGTCTTGCTGTCCTTGAAGAAAACTCAAACCTGAGGCTCAGTTTGAACCCCATGAGGATACTTTTTTATGAGGAAGAGGAGATGGAAACTGTAAGAATTGTCACTGGGATCAATTTTTTCTGCTTTTCTAATTTTATGGAAATGATCGAAATAACGATTCTCCTCCTAAAATTGTGTGGATGTTTTGTGACTTGCATCTGCAGACTTTCTGTTGGCTCAGATCAGATGGGATTGCTTTTTTGCCCTTGTACATATAAGCCTTGCATGCCCAACACTATGTTTGCCGGTTTTGAGTTTGTCCTTCCTCAATACTGTTGTTGACAGAGTAACTCACAGGCTTTGGCATTTCAGAGGTGCTCGGATCCAGACTCCGTTCTGTAACAATTTGGCCCTTGGCAAAGTCGCTCACATTTTTATTCCTGCCCATTTCTCCTGCATCCAGCACACTGATTACAAGAGCTGATTATTTGCTCACCATCTAATCTACCCTGACCATAATAAGTGGCCTTGTTAGAAAAGGATCAACAATATTTGCTTCACAGAACTGACTGTGGCTCATCAGTGTATATCAAATGATAAGAAACTAATTGTAACCCTTCCACCGGTAACCACATTGTCAGACATAAATACACACATAAATGCACACAAATTCCCATGTTACAAAGCATATTTTGTCTAATATGGACATGGCTGATATAAAGGCACGAATGACCCAAAAGCTATGATAACTGCCCTGACCATAATAAGTAGCCTAGTTAGAAAAAGATCAACAATATTTGCTTCACAGAACTGACTGTGGCTCATCAGTGTACACTCACTGGTCACTTTATTAGGAATAGATTCAACAAGAGGTTTATTCCTGAGATTTTGGTCCATATTGACATGATAGCATCACGCAGTTGCTGCAGATTTGTTGGCTGCACATAATGCGAATCGCCCATTCTACCACACCCCAAAAATGCTCTATTGGATTGAGATTTGGTGACTGTGGAGGCCATTTGAGTACAGTGAACTCACTGTCATGTTAAAGAAACCAGTCTGAGATGATTCAGGGTTTATGAGTGACATGGTGCGTAATCCTGCTGGAAGTAGCCATCAGAAGATGGGTACACTGTGGTCATGAAGGGATGGACATGGTCAGGAACAATACTCAGGTAGGCTGTGGCATTGACACGGTGCTCAATTGGTACTAATGGGCCCATAATGTGCCAAGAAAATATCCCACACAGCATTACACCACAACCACCAGCTTGAACCGTTGATGCAAGGCAGGATAGATCCATGCTTTCATGTTGTTGACACCAAATTCTGACCCTACCATCCGAATGTTCAGCAGAAATCGAGACTCATGAGACCAGACGTTTTCCAATTTTCTATTGTCCAATTTTGGTGAACCTGTGCGAATTGTAGCCTCAGTTTTTTGCTCTTAGCTGACAGGAGTGGCACCGGGTGTTTTGATGCGTTGTGTTCAGAGATGCTCTTCTGCATACCTCAGTTGTAACGAGTGGTTATTGGAGTTACTGTTGCCTTTCTATCAGCTTGAACCAGTCTGGCCATTTATCTCTGGCATCAACAAGTTATTTGCGCCCACGGAACTGCAGCTCACTGGATATTTTCTGTCTTTTTGACCATTCTCTGTAAACCCTAGAGATGGTTGTGCGTGAAAAATCACAGCAGATCAGCAGATTCTGAAATACTCATACCAGCCCGTCTGGCACCATCCTCCATGCCAGGTTTAAAGTCACTTAAATCACCTGTCTTCCCCATTCTGATGCTCGGTTTGAATTGCAGTAGATCGTCTTCACCATGTCTACATGCCTAAGTGCATTGAGTTGCAGCCATATGATTAGCTGATTAGAAATATGCGTTAACGAGCAGTTGGATAGGTGTACCTAATAAAGTGACCGGTGAGTGTATATCAAATGATAAACAAATAGTAACCCTTCCACTGATAATCACATCATCAGACATGAACAAACACATATAAATGCACAAATTCCTTAGTTACGAAGCATATTTTGTTCAATATATATGGACATGACTGATTTAAAAGCACGAATGACCAACAGGCTATGATAACTGCAAATGCAGCAATCTTATCAAAACTATATCAATGCCAAATTTCAGACAGGACAATACTGCAAAATATAGCTGAAAACAGGGGGAAAAGAGTGGAGGTGGGTAAAAAGCAGTACATTTACCCTGATGAAAATCTATGCTAAATGAACCTCCTCATGTTTTCTAATATTAAACTCTAAACCCATCCCGATGCAGAAACACAATCAAAATGAGGCAGAAATGGACTAAATTACAGAAAATCCAATATTTACTGCAATATAAACTAAGAAAGGAAGAGGCTTTTGGAAAAAAAAAATCCATTCTCATCAGAAAGATAACACTGTGTATAACCAAAGAAAAAAAATTGTTTATTCATTCAAATGAACGTGTTAAAATGAGTAAATAAACAAACAGAATTACTAGGATGCAACAGAGAACATACAAATAAAGCTTGAAACCTAAAGGCTATTATGGGTCCAATGTTCACACAATTTCTATAAATTATTCAAATAAATAACACTTGTACAAGAACTCAAAGATGAAAGAGCAGCAATGTTATGAGTGATGTTAAATAATCCCAAATGAAGCATACATAGTGTCATTACGCCTTTTGACGAGATACAATTTAGTCCGTGTTTGAAAATTTACGAGCCCTGGGCAACATAGCCAACTATCAACTGAAAAGCACTTCTGTCGGGAATTAGATCCTGAAATCATGAGAAGAAAAGTGAAAAGAATCTCATGCAAAAGGTAGTAAATGACTTCTTGGGACTTACGATACTTAAATAGTTTCAAAATGAGGTAAATACCAATTTAAGAGTATATTAAGTATACTTAAAGAACACCCCTGCTATAAGCATGTCCACTTCACCAACAGAAAAGCTAAAGTAGGTCCTTTAATTGCATTTGGGGAGACCACCGGAATATGCCAAAGCTTACACATCTTACGGACAAACAGACACTGTGTATAAAAAAAAAAATCCAGAACGCAATAGCCTCAAAAGAATCAGCTAATTTATACGAAAAAAAATATTTCATTGTGTTATGGTCTTGTGCTTTGGCCTTAAATGTCTCGTAGCTCTTGTTCTGGCTAGAATTACCTCTAGTAAAGGTTTTGTTTGAGAATATTTCCTGTCCTCCACGTTATTCATCAAAAACTTTTATTTCAAATAGTGGAATTTGCGCTCGTCTTCCTGTCGGCACAAACACGTCCTCATATCTCAACATTTCACATACAGCGATAGTATGACGACGCAGAATGATTGAGTTTTTGCAAATATAATGCTGATAAAAACCAGTTCTGCTGGTTGTTTTCTTGGAAAAGAAACAAACTTGCTTCAGTTCTGCCGCCCTTTGAAAGCCGCCAGTGAAAGAAGCAACAGTTCTTTAGTAGGCTCCGACCACTGATTCGAGTGGACCTTCAGACCAACTCAAGTACCTTCGGAAATGAGAAATAAAACATCTGTAGCATGCAGCTCATCCACAAAATCATTTGAGAGTTAAGAAATGCAATGAAATATTCTATCAGAACATGACAACAGATCCTCCTGCTTTAAGAATTAATAAAAGCTCTCTGCAGTAAATATTGACTTTTGTGTTGCTGTTTAGCTTGTTTTGCACCACAACTCACCTTGATTGTTCCTTGACTGTTGGCTGCAATCAACACATTTGACTCCTGAGAATCAAAAGAAAGAAAGAAAAGCAAGTTTATTATACACAATGGTAATTCAAAGTGCTTTACATAAACAGGAATAAAAGAAACAAGTATAAGAGATAAAAACAACAGAATAAAAATGAATAAAACAGATTAAAATGTGTTAAAACGGGTTTTGAAAGAATGAAAAAGACAGACAAAGTGTGATATTTTGGACGTAGCACAGTGCTCATTTAGTAAAGGCACAACTTAACAGATGTGTTTTAAGGCCCTGTTTACACTAATACGTTTTAAAGTGCACATGTTTTGCTAAAGTTATGCCTTCCGTTCACACTTCCCTCGAGTTTTCGAGCCCTGAAAACGGAGAGTTATGGAAACGCCGAAGAGGCCGTTTTGGTTTTAAAACGCTGCTGCTTCATGTCAGTGTGGATGGGGGAAAACGGAGACATGGCTGCAGACATTCGTGCAACCTGATTGGTGCTTTTTCCCAATATTAAGTGCACAAATTTCAATCTTGCATCCTTTCTTTGCAAGTTCAGACTTCGCAAGTTATGGAAAACAAACTTCCGAGGACACATTGGGTAAATCTTCAAAGGGAACAGTGTACTTTATAACGTCATTCAAATCACCTTGACTACGTTACGATATTTCACTAAAATAAATCAAATGAAAACATGATATGAGGAACTGTCAATTTTCATTTTGATATTAACAACTTGACAGACACTAAAAATGTTGAGGCGTTGTGTAGCTACATATTTATATGACCGTCATCTTCACTGTATGCATATTCATATCAAACCAGAGCCTATAGCATAACTGCCTCACTTCATTTTCAGTGAAAATATAAAACATACCCCCTCTTTTGCTGAATATCAGTTTTAATAAATAATAATGGCAAGTATAAAAAAGTATAATGTACAACAAGTTTAATACTGTAAAAATCAGTCAAATGTGCAGAATCGGTGTACGTGGTTACATAAGTTAATATATTAACTTATCTTTGCACTCAGCCAAAACACGTTACTCAAGAACAAGTGATAGATTCAAAAGACCAAAGAGTTGTTAGATAGAGACCAGATGAATGAAATATCACGTTTAACAACTATAGTGAGATGAGATCCAGCGGTAGATTCTTGATGAACTGTCCGACATGCGCTGCTCTCATCTGGGGTTTTGTGCTCAAAGCAGCCGCTGACTGCCTGGAGCTCAGACATCCGCATACGCTGCAGCACATGCCAGTGTATGTGTGTGTGTGTGTGGTCACATGATGTGCGTTTTCAGTGGTGTAGCATGGATTGAGATCTTTGCAGAAATGCTAGGTGAAACGCCCGAGTGGACGTGGATCGTTTTCATTCTAAAACAACATTTTAAAACTAAAACATATTAGTGTAAACGGGGCCTAAATCTTGATTTGATTGTGCCTAATTTTGGAGCATGTCTGATCATTTATCAAAGTTGATTCCAGCAGCGGGGGGCATAGTAGCTGAGGGCGGATTCACCCTGCCTTGACTGAACTGAGAGGTTGACTTTGACTAAGTGAGTGCATTGAAAGATTGTGTGAAATAAGTTTTTGGCCTAATCTCGATAGGAATGTAGGCTCTGACAAGATGTATGCATAACCTTCCCTGGTCATTCCAAGCTTAATATCTTAATGTTGTTATATGGAGACAAAAAGCATTGACATTTTGTTTGCATGTAATTTATGTAGGGATGCGAAAAGAAATTAATTAAGACCAAGACTCTAAGCTGAAATTCTGTCTGGTCAGCATATTGGTTTTGCACACAATTATTGAGTTTTTTTTTCTACGGGAAAATGTCAAGTTTATAAAGTCATGTAATACACAAGGGGAAACTGGAAGCTGGGCTAATGTTTACATGGGAGTTTCAGTTGATCAATCAAGCAAAACATGAATCTGCATTTTTTTAAATATCTATTTCTGAGCTGACTAGGCTTGATCAGAGTTGTTTATTTACAATGATAAGCTGTCCCATTCTGGTGTCCGCATCAAATTAAATTAACAAAGGTGACTTTATATACACGGAAAGCATAATAAATGGAAGTGGCTAAAATTTCTAAAACATTTGTGAAAATATATAAATATAAAATACTGTTTCACATCAATCAGTGTAACAGATTTCATTAATTCATTCTTTTTCAGGTTACTCCCTTTATTAATTAGGGGTCGCCTCAGCAGAATGAACCGCCAACTTATCCAGCGTATGTTTTACACAGCGAATGTCCTTCCAGCAACTACCAATCACTGGGAAACACCCATACACTCTTGCATACACATACACTACGGCCAATTTACCTTATTTAATTCACCTGTATCGCATGTCTTTGGACTGTGGGGAAAACAGGAGCACCCGGAGGAAACCCGTGCGAACACGGGGAGAACATGCAAACTCCACACAGAAATGCCAACTGACCCAGCCGGGGGCTGGAACCAGCCACCTTCTTGCTGTGAGGTGATCGTGCTACCCACTGCACCACCGTGCTGCCCCGTGTAACAGATTTAGTAATATAGTATAATATGATATAATATAATTCATTGACTTTCCTTCGTCCCTTAATTATTAGGGGTCGCCACAGCGGAATGAACTTTTTAAAATTATCCAGCATATGTTATGCAGTGGATGCCCTTCCGGCTGCAACCCAGAAAGAACATGCAAACTCCACACAGAAACACCAACTGGTCCATCAGGGACTCAAACCAGTGACCTTCTTGCTGTGAGGCGACAGTGGCAATCACTGAGCCATCGTACCAATATAATATAATATAATATAATATAATATAATATAATATAATATAATATAATATAATATAATATAATATAATATAATATAATATAATATAATATAATATAATATAATATATAATATATCTTAGAATATATCAAAGAACAAGATATCAAACTTCATCTATGTGATATCAACTGGTTTGAAGGATAGCAGTAAAACTACATATACTGTATACATATGACCCACATGATTCCTAAACAGAGTCTTTTAATATGCTATGGAATAATTATCTTATTAAATATGCCTGGTTCGATTAATGTGCTTTTTGTTGTGCAAACCAAGATTATTGTGCATTTTCAGTTCTATTGGCATATTATGCAATCTATATTTATACATCTTATATGACAGAATGTTAGAAATTGTATGAAAGGCACATTTTATGTCTACCAAGCAGTACAAGAGTTCCAAATCACAGAGGATTTCTCAGACAATGTTGTCTAGGCAACTATCTGAAACAAGTTTCAACTGAAGCACTAAACTGGCTAAAACTAAAACAATATTAAAGCTAAATAAAACACTGAATAATAGTTCCAAAAAAAAAAAAACCAAATAGAAATTTCTCAAAATTAAAATATTAATATTTACAGTATCAAAATGAAAGAAAAAATTTCTAATAATAGTAATAAATTAACATATCTTTAAAATGTTCATCTATCTATCTATCTATCTATCTATCTATCTATCTATCTATCTATCTATCTATCTATCTATCTATCTATCTATCTATCTATCTATCATTACCATACACAGTTGAAGTCAGAATTATTAGCCCTCCATTGAATTTTGTTTCTTTTTTAAATATTTCCCAAATGATGTTTAACAGAGCAAGGAAATTTTCACAGTATGTCTGGTAATATTTTTTCTTCTGGAAAAAGTCTTATTTGCTTTATTTTGGCTAGAATAAAAGCAGTTTTTGAATTTTTATAAAAATCATTTTAAGGTCAAAATTATTAACCCTTTAAAGCGAATTTCGTTACTCTACAGAACCAACCATTGTTATAGAATAACTTGCCTAATTACCCTAACCTACCTAGTTAACCTAATTAAGCCTATAAATGTCACTTTAAGCTGTGTAGAAGTGTCTTAAAAATATCTAGTAAAATATTATTTACTGTCATCATGGCGAAGATAAAATCAGTTATTAGAAATCATTTAAATTTAATTAAATTTACTAAAATTATGTTTAGAAATGTGTTGAAAAAAAATCTTATATCCGTTAAACAGAAATTGGGAAAAAAAAACAAAACAGGGAGGCTAATAATTCTGACTTCAACTATCTATATATATATATATATATATATATATATATATATATATATATATATATATATATATATATATATATATATATATATATATATATAAACTAACATTAATATACACTACATAAATTATGCTATAACGTAATAGCAAATATTGTGTGCAAATATAATAATATAAAAATATAATAGCAAATATAAACTGAAGAAAAAAAAAAAAAAGATGATCCACTTTATGAAATTAAAGTATGAAATTAAGAATGAAGAATATATATATATAGGCGAAATCTAATAAATACATACAAAAAGTCTTTCATCATTTTAAATGAGGGCTCACAGATTTAATAGGTCTGCCTTTAAATTACTAAAGATTTTAGGATAGAAAATTTTTACTATCGCATAATAACATTCTCAAATTCTATAATGCTAATAATTAATTATTTTGCTATAATGCATCATTTACTTTAGCTGAGCTCTGACAAAATGAAAGTGGCCTAAAGAGACACACTTAAATGTTCATATTTTACGATTTAAATAAAATATCCTAATGTAACTGCAGGGAAAAAAGTTTCACAGACAAAACTTAAGGCTAGGCTAAATTGTTTGTTTACATTTCAAAAACATCACTGAAATAGTTTTGTCTCCAGATGCACACCAGTAATTTTTTTCTGAGGTATTTTTATAAAAGCTGCTTAAAACACCCTAATTTAAAGGGATAGTTCACCCAAAAATGTTAATTCTGCCATGATTTACTCATCCTCCACTTGCTTCCAACCAGTTTCTTTTTTCAGTTGGAGACAAAGGAAGATATACTGAAGATAGCTCAAAATCTTCCATAGAACATTTTGTTCAAATTATAGATGTCAATGCCTTTTTCCACCCCTGAACATTCTTCAGAATATCTCAATTTGTGTTCAACAGAAGAAAGAAATTCATAAAAGTAAAAAATTTGAGTAAATAGTGAGGACATTTAGATTTTTGGAAATTTTGTGAACTGTCTTTTGAACTAAGGCCTAGTCCTGCACTAAGATCATGTCATGCCCATATAGACACATATGCACAAAATTCACAGTGAATTTGCCTCTATCTTAAAAACTTGACTATTAACAGCAATCCATGTTATTCAGATGGTGAAACAGAGGAGCGTGGGTTTAATAAGCATGGACATCTGAATGCGGATACAAAACTTCTCCCAGCCCACTGTCCTACACTACCCTGCTATTACTTGTCCTCATTGTACCACCAAATGCAGCTCCACTGCCCCCATGTGCCCTCATGGCTCTTACTGTTCTGCTGTTGGTTCTAGAAGAGTGATTTATCATGCTGAATGTGAACGA
Organism: Danio aesculapii; assembly: GCF_903798145.1. NCBI lineage: Eukaryota > Metazoa > Chordata > Actinopteri > Cypriniformes > Danionidae > Danio > Danio aesculapii. The sequence goes on along the minus strand of NC_079436.1, from coordinate 34,746,180 downwards.
GATAAGACTGAATCATACCCCATCAGGTAGAGCTCGCCAGCACACTGCACTGACAAACTCATTGGTGTCGTCCTCCTTCTTGTCCTTGTCCAGGACGCTCTTCACAGTGTCAAACTTGAATGTCAGCAGCGTCTTGGAAAGGCCTTTGTAGTACAAGTACAGCGAGTTGTTTTCACTACCTGTGGGGTTATAAAACAAGAGCATTTCTATTGGGCTGTTGAATTATTCGAAAATAATGCACACCTGACGTGATGACGCCGCTACGATGTGTAATTTGAAATAACTGAAACTGTTCGGCATAGTCTCAACATATTGTCAAGACCTGCCTGGAACAACTTTAGCTGTGTGTTTTTCTGTAAATAGCTACACATTTTAGAATGTGCATCAGCAATTCGATTAAGCAATAATTTCCAGTAGTGCAAGTAAGAAAAAATTGATGCAGGTGTTGAATTATTAAAAAATAATGCACACTCAATGTGGTGATGCTATTATTTTCGAATGATTTAACTGACCAGTATCAATTGTTGTTTATGTTACGATTACCACAGCTGAAGACTTTGTTCAGAGGATTCGTCAAACAGCTTTTAACTATCCTAGGCTATGAAACAATTGAAATCCTGTAGTTATGAGGAACTGTAATGTGTTCAAGACCTGCCTTCGACTGCTTTAGCTGCGAGTTTATCTAAAAACTACTGACTTGTTAATTTGGACATCACATGCCACACTTTCTGTGTTCAAGCCCTCTATCAGACTATACAGAGTGGTTTTACAATTGCTATTAAAAACTGTGCTGTAGTGTGCTGTAAAACTTTGAAAAATAATGATTGTAATACTTTTTATCCATACCTAAAATCAGCCGGATAGAGACTGAGATTCATTTTTTATAATTCGTCAAAATATTGGTGGAATTTTTAAAATAATAATAATAATAATGAACAGTCAAGCCTGAAACTATTCATATCCTTGGCAAATTCTGTCTTAAAGTTACTTTTATTCAACCAGCAATTAAATTTTTTTGACTGGGAATGACACAGGCTTCTTCTAAAAGATAATAAGACGATGTACAAGATGCATCATTGTGGCTTTTATAAACATTTGAACAAAAACTGTCAGAATTTGCCAGGGGTTTGAATAATTCCAGCCTTGACTGTATATATATACACAAGAAATTATTTTATATTCAAAACTATGATAATGATATATATATATATATATATATATATATATATATATATATATATATATATATATATATATATATATATATATATATATATATATATATATATAAATATATATATATATATATATATATATATATATATATATATATATATATATATATATATATATATCATAGTTTTGAATATAAAATAATTTCTTGTGCCAAAAGCAAACCTTTTTGTTGTTTAATTAATTTTGTATCATGCCACTCACCACATGCTACATAGTCTCCATTTGATGCCAAACCCACAAAGTTCTTCTCATTGATGTGGCCTTTGAAAGAGCGCAAACAATGAGGCTTGTTCACGTTCCAGAGTTTCAGCTGGCTGTCTGTTGAGCTGTGAACACAGTGTAGCACAATTAAACTCTGGTCTCACTTTAAAATCTTAAGACTTGTAATTTATAATTAGTCTTTAATTATACTTTAAACACAATACTTATAAGCCATAACTTAGGGCCAGACAGAATCTCTGGACATTTTTTCTGTGCAAAATATTGTAAACTGTAATCTGTGACTTTATGCCGAATAATACATTTTTAACTTTTATTTAATGTTTACAATGCAAATCCAATTAGATCTACTTATCTGGTAAACAAAGTTAAAATGATATCCCTCATATAATATCTACTAAAAGACAAACTATATAGTAAATAAATCATATAAATATTTAAATATTTGCCAATACTATTACTGACATTACTTTAAAAACAGAATAAATAAAAACATACACACATTTACACAAGTAAATCAAGACTCAATGAGCTAAAACTCTGCTGAATTCTGCACACGCATTTCTGTGGACCTACCTGCAAACTATAAATGTGCCATTGTTTGGACTTTTTATGCCTGATTTTCTTTTCTTTTATAACAAAAATGACCACAATTTTAGCTCAAAATCTTCTATGAGTAAATAAACAGCAATTTTCTGAACTACCCCTTAACTTATTTCCACTGACCTAATACTCAAATTATTTTCTACTGATAAAGAAAAAAAAAAAAACACAAGGACTTTGAGTATACATACGCAGAGACAATTTCTTCTCCATTGACAAACTTGGCATAAGATACTGCTTTCCTGTGGCCTTTGAAAACCATGATGGGCTGCTTAGTGTTCCTCAGGTCATAGTAGTGCACACAGTGGTCTGTAAAAGATTTAGAACAAAGTTTTAAAAAGACTTCTGCAGGAAGCCAAACTTTTAATAGATTAAAATGAATTATGTACCTGCACAACCGAAGGCAAGATGATATCGAGAGGTTGGACTGAACTTAACACAGCATACATTGGCCTTGGCTTCAATGCTGGCTACTGAATTGTCCAGGTTGGTGGACCATAACTTGACTGGGGAAAAGTGAGTTGCATTCATGAGTATTTATAAAAGGATATCTCACTAAGAACTTCAAATCAAATAACTTGATAGGAGCGGTTCAGTTGCAGGAATACCTTTTGCGTCATCTGATCCTGATGCTAAGAGCTTGGGATCCATAAGGTTGAAATCGACACTCCAACACCGCTTTTCATGCTCCTGTGAAAAATCAAACCTGAAAATTAAGAGTCTAACATGGATTAAGTCTAAAGGTTTTGCAATTTATATTATGCTTCAAAGATGAGACATCATTCTGACCTGTACTTATTAAAATATGCAGAGGAATTAGTGATCATACTAAATGCTATTATTATGTTAAAAGATTAAAAACCGCCTGCAGAAAAATGGGTAAAACATGGTTTGACAGAGCATCACATTTTTAAATTACATGTAATTACTACTTTGAGGCTCATTATGAGCCCTAAATAGAGTCTTTTCAAAAAAATATTTTTGTTCCAAACATGGCTGAGTGGAGAGTTGGGCTTAGGGTCCCAATAACCACTAAAATTAATTTAAAAAAAATTAAATAATAAACATTTTTGTCATCTTTTGTACACAATGTACAAAACAACCTGTATAACAGTTGTCCTCTATAAGTACGGTTTATGCACAATTCATCAAGTCAAATGCAAGACTTTTAAGACCATTGTGAATGAAACTTCAGAGTTTAACATTAAGGATTTGTTCTAATAGCCTAGTTGGGCCAATGGAAAAAGAGTTTACTTGCTTCGTGAATAAAAATTTTATTTATTTCTTTGCTGCTTATTTTAAACATTGTGTCAAAACATGCTAAGTCCAATTTATTTCAACATAACTTTTACTTAATTTCTTTTTTGTCTTAAAAAGGATAAACGAAACGTATGCACAACAGTCATCACAACCAGGTCAGTGTCCTCACCAGGTAGCTAAAATACATTGAGAACTTTTAAACAAACGTTATTGCAGGAAAGATAATTAAACCATTATAGTAAATAAAGTTATAGGGCACCTATGATGAAAATCAAATTTTTAAAGCTGTTTGGACAGGACTGTGTGTAGGCAAAGTGTGTCCACTGTCATATCAGTGATATCTCCTATTCAAAACTTCCTGATGTTAAAATAAATTACCCAAAACCCAGTGATTTTGAGGCCCACCGCAACGTGACATAGGAGTGCAGTTTTCCCTGCCCATCGATTGATTGACAGGCACCATGTTTCTACAAAATGTTTTTTACAAAGAAACTGAGATTAAAATGTGTTTCAAGTCTCTGTGATTTTTTTCTGTGAAGTTTTATAAGTTTAAAACGTTTTTAAAACAGAGCATGTTTGTAATAAAGACAGTAAAATTGCTATGTAATTCTTAACTGCATGGTGTCAGTAAACACTAATGTGTGTGTATGTGTGTGTGTGTGTGTGTGTGTGTGTGTGTGTACTGCAAACAGCATTTGTGTGTGATTCATCGTTTCAGAAAGGCTTGAATTAACTCCACCACAAATACATGGAATAAACTTTCATGCTCATGTTTTTCAGCTTCATCCAGGTCTGTCTCTATCACTGACTGCTGTTTATCTGATGTAAAGTAGGAGAAGCAGACACACATGCCGGAGCGGTGGGAGGGGAGAAGCAGCTCATTTGCATTTGAAGCCACAGGTTACAAAACCAGCTACACTGTACTCAGACACCAAAATGGGCAAATTCTGGAGGCTATAATAAATTATCTGATGGGTATTTTAAGCTGAAACTTTACAGACACATTCTGGAGACATCTAAGGCTTATCTACATCTTGTAAAAGAGGGAAAATAGGTGCCCTTTAACAATTTTATCTTTGTTAAAAGTTTTATTAAAATGGTGATTGGATGGGTGTTAGCCTGATTGAGTAGATTTGCATGGACATAGGAAAACTAATAACCATTTAAAATTATTACAATTATTTATTAATTTATTTAATTAAAATAATAAAAAATATTTTTTAGGACATACAACACAATCTTTCAGTAAATATAAGACTTTTTATAGCCTAAATTTTAGTTTTTGAAATTGAAGACATTAAGGCCCAATCCCAATTCTACCCCTTAAACCTTCCCCTTACCAATTCTCATTAGCTTGAGGGCATAGGGTTAAGGTGAAGGGCTAAATGGGGGGGTGGAGGGGTTTGGGCCTATGTCTTTTTAGGACCCCGTAGATACTCTGTGAAAGTTACAGAGAAAAATATACTGAAAATAACGATGCATTGCAGCCTGATATACAAGTGTACCTGGTAGACCTTTGACCTTTGCCCAGTAAACCCATCCCAAAGAATGACAGTCCCCTCATAGTCACTGCTGGCTAACAGGTTTTTGTGGTAGCTGCTCCAACTGATGCAGCTGCAAAGAGACAAAGCAAAAGAAAAAGTGACGCTCTGCTATTCCACTGCATAATCCACCCAGAACATTCAGGCCAGCCCCTGATTTTAGACGCTCTTTATACCTAATTTTAGAGTTACATGTCATCTCATTGACAGGATAATGAATGTCCACAGCATCCTGGATCACAGTGCCGTACTCAAACACTTTAATTTTCTTAGTGACACCAGCAATGGCGAAGTAATCACAGTCGCGGTCAAACTCGATGCTGCAAAAGAGAGAAAGAGGAAACAGAACAAGTGTTAGCACAGCAAGTTCTCCTGACTGCGAATGCTCATTATCTGCTCTACTTCCACTCAAACACGGACACCCAATGAGACAAGAGCTGTAATGCATCCAAACTGCCTCTCAGACACTTAGGTGATCCCCCATACAAGTATGTTTGAAAAAATGATGGTGCTGAAATGTAAATGCTTTTTACTGAGTTGAGCAAGGTTCTTTAGTTGCTTGAGGATTGGTGTCAAGTTTCTGAATACTATTTAAAACATGGAAATTTCAGTCTGTTTGAGGCAATGATTATATCCGGAACACCAATACGCTGGTTGGAAATTGAGAAGTCAAGCAATTGATTTTTCACGATGTTCGGATCTGTTAACACTTATTTCCTGAATGTCTGCCATTTTTCGCTAACCAACACTTGGATTGTGTTTCCTGCACCACTGAATCTATAAAATAGATTTGTTTAAACTTACTGAGCTTACAGTCTCAGCTGAATGTGATAAAAGAGAAAGACTATAGTCATACTGTGAAACATATACTGTTGATCATCATATATTTTTTATTGAATGCCATGTCAGCAACCACTGCGATTTTGATGGCAAAAAGAATCATTAAGGTTCAATTAAAAACCACAAACAAATGAAAACATAAATTAGATAAGATTTTTAACATTAATATATGATAAAAATTCTAAAAAAAAAATGTTTCCTGGTGACACTTTGTTGATTATCTCCTTGAGTGAGTTTATGTAATAAAAAAAGCCTTCTGCAGTCATTAATATCAGGACAGCCCATGTGCTTTGCAGTAATTTTTGCAGAACAAGCACTGAATGGGGTATAAATACTGTTAATCAAACTATGAGTAAAACTAAGTTTATTATACTCACTATGAATGCATTTATTGACCAATAATACAGCAAAAATACTGTAGATTATTATAAACTTTTTGAATACTCCTTTTAGGGCTGGGCGATTTGGCCTAAAATCAAAATCTCAATTAATTGAATATTTTAACTCGATTATGATTAATGAACAATTATTTTATTCATTTATTGTATTTTTTGCCCTCATAGTTCACTGACTGGTTTGTACAGTAACTATGCTCACATATTACAAGTCAAAGATTTCTGAATGATGGTGCATTACTTGCTTATTTATTGAACATCAACGTTAAAAAACAAATTAAATCATGCATTGCCTAAAACAAATTTTTCTTATTAAAAAAGTGAAAATAATGTTTTTCATATTAAAAGTAGAAAATAAGCAGCATCTCTTCTGAATAAAATCTTGTATATCCTGTAAATAATATGTTAAACAGTGCATTTCTTGGATTTTCTGTAAACAAATATTTTAATGTAAATAATAATTCGAATGTCATGGAAAATATGCCATCTCAAAACATCTCTGGTGCAGCTTCCAAACGTCATCAATAAAGTGCAAAGTAAGTGCAAAGTCAGGCTCAAGAATAGGTTCATCATCCTACTTGACCAGAGTAGACTATATCGATTTCAGGTACTTTTCAATTAATCGCCCAGACCTCCTGCCCAGAACTCTTTTTATCTCTGTAATTCAAGGCTTTCTGTGTCAGATTCTTCATAATATTTTTAATATGCTTTAACATTTGCTATAAATGTTTAAAACAGTTGCGGTACTTAACATTTTTGTGATGCATTTTTTTCAGTATTCATTGACAAATATGAAGTTCAAAAGAACATCTGTATTAAATAGAACCCTTTTAGGTTACATATGTCTTTACTAGGCATGGGTGGATAACCTTTTTCAAGGTACACCGCGGTTGGTAAAAGTCAAGGTTTTAAAACCGTAAAAAAATTCTGTAATATCGTTCCTAAGGTATGTGTAATATTTTTTATTTACTTTTTATTTACTTATTTTTTTTTTTTTAAGACAATGGTATCTACAGCAGAAAAGATATTCAAAGATGCCATTTCAATTTGTAAAGAAATCTGTGTTTTTGAAACTAATAAAGACAGCAGAAGTCAATGATTCATTTTCATTATTTAGCCTGACATGTTTACTGCTCCAAAATATTTCAAAAAATAAATGTGTGTTTTACCCGCACATTTAAAAAGAATATATTTTAGAGCAGTAATCACAATACCATAAAGCCGTGATATTTTTATCCAAGATTATCATTCCATCAGAATCAGTCTTTAGTCTCTTGTCTTTACTGTCAGATTTAATAAATTTAATACATCCATGATGAATAAAAAGCCTTAATTTATCTCTCCCGGTCTTAAATAAACCTTAAAACAAAATAAAGTAGCCTTAATAGACAGGACATCTTGTACCCAGACACTGAAAGCATGCAAAAAGCCCAAGGCGAGATCTATTGCCCAATGTGTCAAACCATTACTTTTTCTGGTTGTTTTTAAAGAACCTGTCAAACTGATTTACAAATGATAGGGTTTCTGGGCCCCCTGGGTACTTTGTACTCCAGGCCTCAAGGCCTCAATGCCCCATAACCCATTTATCTTATCTTCTTGCCACATGTAGCAACAATCAATAGTAATAAGTGAGATACAATAAATGTACTAAAATTGAAGTTTATTCAATTAAATTATACATGATATTTAAATAATTATATACACTGTAAACAGTAATTTGTAAATTTAGTAATTTTGCAAAAAGTAATTTGCCTATTTTAAGCCTAACAGAGACTATATTTGCCAAATTTAAAGTTAAAAAATGGCTATATGCATGAAACCATTCAGACATATTTGGGCAAAAATGAGTTGACAAATTTTTTTGTCAACTTATTAGCAGACTAGCTGTCTTCCCTATCTAGCTTTTTCCTCTTTTGGTGATTGTTTGGTATCCTGATTTTTGCTGTGCCATCTCTTTAGTCTTTTCATCTACCTGAATGATGCCCACAGTTCAAAACTGCAGTTCTGTGAAGTGCCACATTTCAGAATAATTGGCAAACATCTTAATGGGACGCTTTTGGCAAACAGGGGTGCTTTCATTGTAGCTTGAATCATCATTAAACCACAAGCTATCAATTTCAGCTCCAACATGGTTTGTCAATGCATTATGTTGTACTTAAAGCGATATTTCAAAAAAATTAAATCCTACCATTATTTGCTCACCCTTTACTTGTTCCAAAACACTTAAGAGTTTTTTTTGTGTTCTGTTGAACACAAACCTGCAACAATTCACATCAATAATGGGAAAAACAAATACTATGGAAATCAATACAGTGTTTCTCCTAGGTTTACAGGGTTTTATTGGGGTGGGATTGGGGCTGCGGCGCGACGCACATGACTCAACGTGGTTGTTTAGACTCACACTGACACAAGGAGTCATGGTCTTTTAATGACAGCAATAAATAACTGAACAACTATTTGAACTGTAAAACCGTTTGTAAATTATAAATTAACATTTATATTTTTATTATTTTTAACATATAACATTTTTATTCACAAACTGTGCTGCTTTTGTCACTGCAAGGTATCTTTATTGGCTTCTGGAAGAACATTTCCTGAGCCTCTTGGTATGGAAAGTCAGAAATATTTGGCCCATTTATTGAGACATTTATTAAACAGATCTCTTATAAAAATTTAGATGTGAACATGTCATGGCCAGAAGCAGCTTTGCAGAAAATAATTCACCCATTTATTTTACTAATCAGGGGTCACCAAAGCAGAATCAACCGCCACAGAAACATTGCAAATGATGAAAGATGAAAGTTAGTTAAAATGCACATCTATAAATCTAATACTTCTTTACTAAAAGGAAACAGGCTCATAAACTACTTGTTATAGCAATGAGTGTATTACAAGAATTATATTATTAAATATTTATGTTAAAATAAGTTTTATCTAATAATTCCAGCCAGCTTTAAGTGGACTTGCAATATTGTCAAAACAAAGAACTTTCAGTTATTATATGTAAAAAGGCCTAAATACGTATCAAACTATTGACAGCAGATCTCTCAATGAGAGAGATAGAGGGATTTCGCGATATCTTTACTGCTCTATTCATTTAACCTAACAAATGTAATGCTTAGACCATGACTGTGCCTCTCGCGATCTGTTCCTTTGCTCCTTCACTCTCGTCGCTATGATTTCCGGGCATTTTAATTAATTTTGGGGGATCACGGAGCCGGTATGAATTTGCGGAAGACACGCAAGAGCTTTCGGGTTAGGTCATAACTAGACAGCTCACTCGCATCACAGCATAGGATGTGCGCGGCGTATCTGAAGAGCGGGGAGGAATGTGGGATGTATTTGCGGACCGGGCCGGAGATTATCATTTGTTTGCGGGCATCAGAGTCTCTATGCATTTGCGGGAGACTCTCGGAACCTCCGGTAGACTTGGGATGTCTGCATCTGTATATATTTTAGCAGCTGTGACGTGAGCGCAGAACAGAAATGACACGCTGTTGTGTAAATAAGATATTACATGAGGCTGTTTAGCTTGTTTATTAAAAGAAGTTGTGATCTGGCGCTATATATAGATAATACAATTAACGTGACTTCAAGGGGGGCGGGTACAGCTGTTGGGAGGGCGGGGCGCCCTCCTAATATTACAGTAGGGGAAACACTGCAATAGTTGCATTTTTCCAACATTTTTCAAACAGAAGAATGTCTTCCTTTGTGCTCAATAGAAAAACAAACCCCAACCTAACCCGAACACTCAAACTGGTTAAAGGTGAGTAAATGATGGCAGAATATAAATGTTTGCGTGAATTATCCCTTCAAACCAGTTTAACTAAATCTGATTAGTGATAATGCATAGTTAAGATAAAAATATGGATGTTCTAACTGATAATACATTATAGAAGAAGATGAAATTCACAAGTAACATAAGTAAAAACTAATTCTTTAAATAAACAAACATGTAAGAACACTTTGAAACGGGTCATTTTCTGCTTATGCAAAGAGAAGAAAAAAAAGGATATTATTCAGTAATACAATACTACCCTCTGCTGGCTATGATGATTTACACTAGGATGAAGTCATACAACATGGTCTTAACTTTAATCAATCTTTAGAAACCTTACCTGGACACAATACTGGAGCCATTATAAAGGTCACTAGCATAAGAGAGGGTGGCCAGAGGCCTCACAGAGTTGTAACGGGTAAACTTTGATAGACACTCCATGAAATCATCCAGCTGGTTAACAGTCCTGCTGTCATCTATGAACAAGAGTGATTGTGTTCAATAAAATAGTATATTATAGATGTGTAAAAAAGGACACACAGTCCATATATAGCTTTGAATCAACTGACCCGTTATTCGAGACATCCTATTGGAAAAATAACACTGTTCCAGATCCTCAAAGTGTGCCGTCAGTCTCTTCCGCCGTGATGCCAGGGTGCTGTTGTACCATGTTTGTCTTTTACTCTAAAATTAAGAAAGAAATGATGGAAAATTGCATAAACGTCAGCATTAATCAACCGACAGGAAGAAATCATGAATAAATGAAGTCAATTAACCTGTGAGTTTCCACCAAAAGGAGGCTGAATGTATTCTGAAGGATCTATTATGCTACTGCTGGAGACAGAAAAGGGGATTTATTTAGGGGAAAAATATTGCATACCTATCAATAATTGTCATCTCCTATTAGTGTTTTTTGGTTCTTACCTGGGTGCAGGAGAGGGAGCTTCAACTTGTGGCACAGTACTGTCTGAATTGCAGTCCATGTCACTTATGGGCGAGTACATACCACTCATTTCCTTTGGGGGAAAAACAGTATTATGTATCAGTTGAGCACAGCAGTCTAAAACATGGGGTTACAGGTGATTTAAAACAGGTGACAGTATAAACATTTGTGTTGTGATGTCCTTTTGAATTTACTACCTGAAGAAAATCTGAACTGCTTTAAACATTAAAAATAATTAGACACCAAATAAGCAAATGATAAGGATCATGTGATACTGAAGACTGGAGTAAAGATAGTGGAAATTCAGCGTTGGCATTACAAGCACAAAAATGCATGCATTAATATAATTTCTTTTATTTTGATTAAATTATGAATATTGGTAAGCATAACAGATTTTCAAAATTGTAACAAAAGTCTTACTGCCCCACATTTTAAATGGTAGTGGGACTGAATATTGAGAAAACAACAACAAAAACAACAATCTGTTGTTTAGGGGATCTGTGATAGTTAGCATTTTGGAATATTGCAATATATTTTGATTACTTGAATTAACAAAATTTTGGCAAAAAATAAGTAAATAAAAATCATTATAGAGTGAATGTTTGAGCATCTGATAGAAAACATCAGAACAGAAAACAAAAGTAACAATAAAAACAATAACTTAACTTTGTTTCTTAATGGAAAATATGCCATTTTGTTTGTCTACCTTAACAAAACAATACAATATTATTGTAGCGCATTTTATAAGACAATCTCAGACTTCAAAATACATGTTTATTAGATTGTATCCGATCAATAGTAATTAGTTGTAATAATTGATTATGTAATATACTAGAAATTTGCAAGTGAAAATATTTTAAAGTAAATAATATTTGTTTTAAGGATATAATATCACATATGTTTTGATATACCATATTCATCCAACTTTGATCAACTGAACTGACTAAAATCAATGATTATTATGATTCCAATTTTGTTAACAAAAAACACAAACATTATTTAATAAATAAAAACAAATAAATACACTAAAGATATTACTGTGCTTTAAAAAGAGAAATTAAATCATTCAACAATGAAATTTCAGTGTGTTTATATCCTAATTTCTTCATTTATTTATTGTAATCCAGCTTTTATATTGATGTGCCTGCACTGAGAATCGCACCAAGTCATATTGTGATATTGATTTTATGTCTATATATTATGCAGCCCTAGTATATAAACACGCACCTAAATAAATTAATTTAAAAATAGGCATAATATCCTTCCTAGACCACACAAATGACACCATTTCCTTTCTATGACAATTTTGGGTCATCATATTAAACTGACCTCCACTCGTTTAATATCCTCTTCCAAAAAGTTCAGTTCTTTTTGTAACTGTTCCAGTTGCTATTGAAGTAAAGACAGAGAAGTTAATGACCTGAAGCTGTCATGTGTGCATTATTCAACATTCTTAAAAATAGATGTGGAGGCTCAACCTCTCTTTTATTTCTTCTGGCCTCCTTCAGGAACTCCATTAAGATCTGTCGCTGAGCAGCTTGTGATTCCTGCAGAAAGAGATGAAAGATCAGTCTAAATGGCTCACACATTATGACAACACACAAAAATCAACTATGTTTTTTTTTTTTTAACAACAGGGATTCAGATTAAACTCGATTCAAAGTTTGAATAAATTTTCAGGTATAACAAACATCTAAAGCCAAAAAATTGTAGTCAATAAAAATGTAAATACAGAACACAGAACATACGTATATTACTAGTTAAATGTGCACCACATAACTAACAAAATTTTACAATAAATATATTTTACTAACACATTTCAATAGTTTTGATTTATTTTGATGTCACTATGGGCATTTTCACACTTGGAGATTGTTTGCTTGGTTCCTAAAGGTTTGACTATGCTTCATTAAGTGTGCTTTCAGACCTGTAGATCGATTGCTTTGTCTAAAACGGGGATTAAATCGGTTACAATGTTGCCATCAATTAAAAAGAATAATGAGTTAATTTAAAATTAGAATAAGATAATTTAAATTTTGTTTTTATTTACATTAATAAAGGGGTTTACAGAAGGAGTTGGTTAGAATGATTAAATTATATATTTTTATGGAGAAAATTACCAGATGACAGAGACTGTGTTCAGAACGTGAGGCAGACTGATCTTTTGAGTGTCAGCACCAATATAAACAAATCAAATCAGTAACAAATTAAAATAAAGATTTAAATTTAAATTAAAATAAAATACAATTTGTAAATAAACAGCACTCTTTTGCCCACCACTATCAGTAATATGTTGTTAAATTGGAATGACTTTAAAGTAGAATGGATATGTATCTCTGATTCAATAATAATTTATTTAATAATAGTTGCAGTTTCTTCTGGGTTCTTTCGTGTTTACAAAATGGAATATTGCATAAAACATTTGCAAATAAAGCACCGTTTGAATCCAATGAGTCAAAAAGAACAAGCTTCGTAGCTTCCTTATAAACTGGCACAAAATACAAAAAGAAAAAAGGAGTTTGCTGTAGTAGGAGAAGACACTGTGGGCATAATTGTTTACTTATAAATTACTTACACCTTAAAAAGACAAAGCAATGAATATGTGGTGAGATTTTGGAGGCATGAGGACACTCTTTGGAATGCCATACCTTCATGCCTATTTTTATTATTACATGATCAGTCACATTACTTTTTTGATTGGCATGCTGGAATTTATTCATTAAACACATTTCCATTGTAGTTTATGTGCATCTTCTCTTAACCAATAAACAGTTTATCATAACCAATTGTACATTTTGTGCAACATGTACAATTTCAAAATTGATTAGCATTTTTTATGCATATTTCCAAAATGTGCATAAAAATAGGAGGATGGAAACATAGCTATTGTCATGTCAAGCAGATCTGTGAGATCACAGAATAAAAAAAAATTGCATGCCATGTAAAAAAATTGTTTAGAAGTACTACAATACTGCATTTCATTTTTTTTTGGAGTTTTTGTTTTAAATGCTGCCAAGACATCCCAGAAGATGGATTTAGTTCAAACCAAACCATGATGTATGGAACTAAACTGTGAATTTTGTGACTGTTACGCCACTATTAGTTTGTTGGGTTATTTTCCACAAGTAAACCACTCCAGACCACGATTCACGCAATTGCAGGTTTACTGTTCTGGTTTGGATCAGTGCATGATTGGAATGTTCACAATTGCCTGCCTAAACAAACCAAGCTAAGTGAAAAAACTCAGGTGTAAAGGCACCCTTGTAACATTTTAACAGTTTTATGGGATTTATTTGAACATCCATTTACAAATCAGGTGCCCTAAAATTGCGGTAAAATACCAGAATTCATTTTTACATTGATTTTGATCCTGCAGAAACTTTAGTGTCTAAATACCACATGCAACTGTTTTTGGCCATTTTCAGCTTTTATTTGAGTGAAATGTTCACATAAGATGTTTACATAAGATGGCTTTTCCAAGGAACCCTGAAGTGTTACACTAATGTTATATTTAAAACGTATACAAACCGCCTCCAGTTGTTTCTTTTTTTGCAGCAGGTACTCTAATATGTAGTTGACATTTGCTAAATCCATATTCTCTTGATCAGCCCCAAGGACATCCTGGAAAACTTGCCATTTGGTTCCATTCTATGAAAAGCAGATGAAACGAGACATGTTAATGCTTCTAGTATTAAAATAGATAATCTATCTTCTAGCTTTAACTAGATAATCTAGTTATCATATGAAAAGTGATCTTACAGGGTGATCCCGTTTTAGACGCTTCTCTTCAGATCTCTGTTTTTGTTTCAAGATTAGTTCATTCACTGTAAAAAGAACAGAATGAAGTCAGTACTCGAGAAAATCAAACGTATACAGCAGGTAGTAATAGTAAGCAAAATACAACAGATGACATGCATCAGAATTTACATACCTAAGAAGTTGGGGTAAAGTTGATCCACATTGTCAATGATATAATTACATTTTGGGCATCTGTTGCTGTCCTCCAAACTCTGTCGTATACATTTATAACTAAATAGATATTAAGAAAAAATTATTTGATCAAAGCCTGCAAACGGTCATGAAAATGCAATGTAAACTACAAGATTAACCTTTCATTTTAGAGAACAAGGGCTTCTCACCAGAAACTGTGGCCACACTTTGTCATGTGAGCTTCCTCTATCATCTCAAAACATATAGGGCTGTTAAGTAAGAAAGAAAAAAAACAAATACCAGAAATTACATGCATAAGACTTGCTTCCCCTTTTTCAATGCAACGACAGAAGACTACAAGGTTGTTATTGTTATTCAGTACACTGACCACCAAATCGGAGACCACTAATCTTTTTAAGAAAATGTGATTATTAGCATAACTTGAGTGCAAAGT
Source organism: Danio aesculapii (assembly GCF_903798145.1). Lineage (NCBI taxonomy): Eukaryota > Metazoa > Chordata > Actinopteri > Cypriniformes > Danionidae > Danio > Danio aesculapii. The sequence goes on along the minus strand of NC_079436.1, from coordinate 34,730,981 downwards.
AAAGGCAAATATGTGTGCTTCAAAGACATGTTGGCACCAACATCTAATTAAAATGTAAAAAATAAGCGAGTTTTGCTTAAAAAAAAAAACATTAAACGAAAGTAAAACAACTTAAATTAAATATGGTTGAATTTATGCTCCATCGTCAATCAGTATAACATATATATTAGTATAAAAACAAAACATTTCAAATAACAAACCATTCATTGGTCAAATGAGTCTTTTTATAAATATGCTTGCCTAATTTAAATATGCTTGCTTAATTTATTTAAATGTATATAATCTAATGATAGAAGAAACAACATTACATTTTCAAGTATCAGTGTATGCCAACAGTTCTTAAAATAATATGATTTTCATCTGTGGAATTGATACAAGTTGACAATATGGAGCGGTCACACTGAAACATTGTGTTTAATATTTTCTTCGAAAAAGTTTGAAACAAGCTGATGACAGACTGTTGATTTATAGGAAAACTATCCCTTTAACACCCTGTCGACAATTATCAATTGACTTATCCGCGGAAGTAAAGGATTAAGCGCGGACCAAATCGCAGGATTTGCCAGGTACACCTGCAATTAAGCCCACATGTGGTTCAAAACAAACATACTACAACTTCATTATCGAGTCAGTTTAGCCATGTGAGGGAGTGTGAATGCACTTACCATACAAAATCATTACTCTTGTCCTCATAGGGATTGATCAGACCGTTGTACAAGGGTCTTTTCCTGCTTAAAGAGCCCAGACGAGCGCTCTGTCCTTCGGCCACCGAGAGCAGAGTCCGCGAGGACACCCCATTACCCGAGCTGCTCCCGTTCTGAGCGGCGCTGCTCCCGCTGTTTGCTCCGCCGTTGCCGCCGCCGCTGCTGCTGAGGCTGCACAAACTCCCGGAGCTTGTCCCGGGGACGGAGCCCGCTGCACCACCGGACTGCTGCTGTTGCCGAGTGCTTGACATAATTGAAGCCGTTCGTGCACGTCGGAAGGCCAGAGCTGAAGCTAAATTTGCGGAGCTTCACCGCATCCGGGCGGCTGTAGGAGATACGCTAACTAGCTAAAGCAACACCAATAAGAGAAAGGAGGCAGGAACTTCCACCGAGCGCGCTGCTAGCAGCGAAAGGCGCTTATTTCTGCACAAGTAAGGTGCTTCTTTTGCATGCAGGAGGTTCGCATTTGGGTCTGCTCGATGCTAATGTGGATATGCAGCTCCGCAGAGATTTGTTGACAACTCTGAGAGCTTTAGAAATTTCAGTCCACTGTCTGCAGGATGTTCACGCGAGAACTTCCCCGAGAGGAAACGCTCATGTGGCTCAGGGTTCAGCGGCATCTACTGGCCTGGAGAAAAACTGTAAACTCTCAAAACACTTCAGGACAGCTACTAACGTAAGTCGTCGATTTGACAATCTTCCAAAAACATACAAGTACTATATGAGCATCTCTATATTATGACGCAACGAACGTTCTCAAACATATCGTCTTCAATGTTGACGGTATGGCTGCATGCATGTAATTTAAATTGTGGAGAGCGAAAGTAAATTTCATTTAGGCCAATATAGCCTAATTTTCTTCATAAAAATAGGCCTATTGCATTTAAAATATTATAATATTAAAGTATTACTCTTTAATAGGCATGGGCCGGATTCTGAAGGTATGACAACCTTGGATAAAAATACCACAGTTTTACGGTATTGTGATTACTGCTCTAAAATATATTCTTTTTAAATGTCTGGGTAAAAAACAACAGCTTCCCCCTCCCCCCTTTGAACACAATACATTTTATTTTGAAAAACATTTAAAATATGTTAAACATGTCAGGCCAAATAATTTAAATGAATCATTGACTTCTGCTTTCTTCATTGGTTTCTAAAACGCAGATTTCTTTACAATTTAAAACGGCATCTTTGAATATCTTTTCTGCTGGAGATACTGCTGTCCTAAAAAAAAGAGAAGAAAAAAACAAAATTAATAAATCTTGCACATATCTTACGAACGAAATTTGTTTTATCATCCCAAGCCTGCTCGGTTTCTGCCACAGGTTAGGCATATTTCAATATTAGACTAACGTTAATTGTATAAGCAAAATATTTTAAACTATTTTACTTGTCACATTTTCTTAAAATGAAATGGGAATGACAAAAAAGGAAGACATTAATGCTTTCAAATTACATTATGGGTAATTAGTTTCTGCTCCAAGGACTTTTGATGTTGAAAAACAAGTAAAAAAAAAACAAAAGCTTTACTTTTATTGACATTTTTAGTTTGCGCTTAAGTATTGTGATAGCTTATCATATAAATTGCAGTACATAAGCTGAGTAATGAGGTGGCAGCATCTTTTTTTTTACACATTTATAATTTTTTACAGTGCATAAGTTTTAGTGTAATTACCTAAACAACATCCCCAATATATACAAAATACAAACTAGTGGTGTAACGGATCACAAATCTCATGGTTCGGTTCACGCTACTGTTTTTGAGTTATGGATCGGATAATTTTTCGGATCAGCAAAAAAGGAGACAAATGCCATTTGCTTTCAATTTATACAAAAATATTACTGAAAAAAACATTGGCTTTAACAAACAGAACTTATAACCTGTATATTCAATAAAAATAAAAATCAAGAAGGAACCAGCTGAAAAATGGAAAATATTCAAAAGGAAAAATTATCTTGGCTACTGTTGCTGATAATGCTAAATATAAATCTAACATCTTGTACAACATATCATATTTATTTTCAATTAATGATTCAACAGTACACACATAAAACTTCATGTTTCATTATAATTGGATCATTTTTGAAAACCAATTCAGTGACAGGATATTGATTTTTTTTGTCGCCACCCATTGGTTACACAATGTAATTGCTACAACATTCACCAGTGTCAAGTTCCATTAAACAGCGATTTTAATCTTTACCATAAACATCAGTGTTTATATCTGAACTATAAGCTGTTCTCCAGTACTTCTGTGTTATTTGACTGTTCGTAATGAACTGAAAAAGTGTAAAAACTGAATCTCTCTCAATCAAAAGCAGATTTGAACGCAGCCCTTTGAGGGATTAATAAACATATGCAAATCACTATCATTTATCCTTCTGGTTGTCCAGGATTGAATTGAGATCAAAATCTTTTAATGTTTAATCGTGCAGCTTTACACTGAATGCATTAATGCTGGCTAAACAAACAGTGACATAAAACACTACCTAGGACACTAACACTAATCTAAGAAAGCATTTTAGCTCCCATCACAATTTTTTCCGTCATCATTATATTTTACAGGGAAGCCAAAATGCTTTCATATACGTGATTTGAATGACGCGGAAGGTGATCTCTCTGTAATCGTTATAAATGTTGGATTAACCTACAAGTTCAAAAAAGTTATTAATCTGCGGGTCACGTGTGTTCAGAACTGTTGGTTGTGATCTGTACAGATCACAGATCAACCGTGATCCGTTACACCCCTAATACAAAAAATAGATCTGATATTTATATGTCTAAACACAACAGTGAAGTTTTTCACTTAACCACTCCTTTTAATTCCTCCTTTTTTATCATTTTTAATTTAACCTCTTTGATTTTTTGCACCAAAAGCATGTCCTGAGCATTGGATATTGCCCTGCCATAAGCTGTGGCTTTTGGAAAATAGAAACAGAGCCCGCAACCTGTTCCCCCTTCTTCATCTATACTTCAAAAACAAGTGGTCAACATCAGTAGCCCACAGCCCTACAACACAACCCAGTCTGATCCAGACACTTTCTGAGTCCTTGCCAAAGGAGAAGCTGCTGAAGTTTTCTACCACCCACCGCGTAACCACCTGCCCTCAAAACATCCAAAATATCTTCTCTGATCTTCTACCATACCTTCTCCCTGTCATCGGCACATCTCTGACCAGAGGCGCTGTCCCATCAGATTTCATAAAGGAGTATTTTATTCAGAAATAAAAATCTTAAAGCTTCTACTCACGCTCATGTTGTTTCAATCTGGCATGACTTTCATTTTTCTTTTACATGCTTTGATGAAGACCAGGTAGTGAAGCTTTTAAAGATGTAAAAGCGCTATGAAAGTATCATAAAAGTAGCCATTATTTTGTACACTATATTTTATGCACCAAGTCTTCTGGAGTTTTACCAGTACAGTCTGTTAAGCCTTAAAAGTTTGGGGTCAGTACGTTTTTATTTATGTATAATAAAGACTGTAATCTTCGGTTCTCTTCTAATTTTAATCAGGAAGGAATTGATTAAAATTGAGAGTAAATAATTTTTAATGTCATGAAATCACTTTATATCAAAAACATTTTGTTCCTTCTATATAATAATAAATCATTAGAAGTAAATCTTTTTAGTAAGGTCAGGTTTACAAAATGGCGGCGCTGTGGCACAGTGGGTAGTGATGTCGACTCACAGCAAGAAGGTCACTGGTTCAAGCCTCAGCTGGATCAGTTGGCATTTCTGTGTGGAGTTTGCATGTTCTCCCTGCGTTCGCGTGGGTTTCCTCCTAGTGCTCCGGTTTCCTCCACAAGTCCAAAGACATGCGCTATAGTGGAATTGGGTAAGTTAAACTGTCCATAGTGTATGTGTGTGAATGAGTGTGTATGGGTGTTTCCCAGTAATGGGTTGCAGCTGGTAGGGCATCCGCTGCATAAAACATATGCTGGATAAGTTGACGGTTCATTCTGCTGTGGTGACCCCTGGTAAATAAAGAGACTAAGCTGAAAATAAAATAAATGAAGTTCCCAAAACTATTCTGAACAATTCCTTTATGTACTGTATAGAGTTTAACTCACTGACACTGTTTTATTTGTTAACCAACACAAATGAGTTACCCATTTTTTGTACCATAATTTATTGCACAAACCCAGACAACATAACCACTATTTCCAGACAATAACTTCTAAAAAATGTCAATAAAAGTCATTTAGTTAAACTGCAGCATTAAATTTTCAACATCAAAAATTTTGGAGCAGCTCAATGCCATCAATATTTTTTTACAGGAAAATGTTTTGTCTTTTTTAAAAGAATGAAATATTCTGTCTAGTTTGAGTTCCCCAAAACAGAATGACTTTCCATATTTGTGTTTCATGCAAGAAAGGTCATGGAGCCTTTGAAAGACGTGCATAAATAAATCTTATTTTATTTTTATTTATTTTATGAGTTGTAAATTGTAACAATAATAATATTAGAATATAAATCATTGAGGTAATTAAGTTAAAATATATTTATTGAGATAAACGTGACAGTATTATAAGAGAAAAACATTTTGATTATTAAAATAATCTGATGATACTTATAGTAATATGTTTAAATAAAATTCAAATAAATTTACTTTTAAATGTAAAATAAAAAAGATTGATTTGTTTAAAAAAGACTGCACAATTAAATATACAAATTGAATTCAAATAGATATACTAGAAAACTTATTATACAGGCAGCTCAATACCAACAATAAGTTTATCTGGAAAATGTTTTTTTTTCTTTTTTTAACACTTGGAATCTTCTGCCTAATTTGAGTTCCCCAAAACAGAATGTCTTCATAATTTCCATATTTGAGTTATATGCAAGAAAGGTTATAGAGCCTTTGAAAGATCTGCATAAATAAATCATATTTTATTAAGAGTCGTAAATGTAGTAATAATAATAATAATAATAATAATAATAATAATAAAAGATAAATCATTTAGCTAATTAAATAAAAATATATTTATTGAGATAAACATGACAGTATTATATGAGAAAAAATACTTTGGTTATTAAAATACTCTGATAATACTTAAAGTAATAGGTTTAATTAAAATTGAGGTAAATTTACATTTAAACGTAAAAAATAAGAATGATTTGTTTAAAACAAGATTGCACAATCAAATATACAAATGAAATTCAAGTGAATATAATAGAACAATTTTTAGATGCATTTAAAATATATATATTTTTTCACATTGTAAATTGGGTGTGCATGAAATTTGAAATACAACAGATAAGCTATAAATGCCTTTTACATAGAAGGGTGATCATTTTGGGGCTCTGTCTGTGGTGTCTAAAAGCTCCTCTTTTTTCAGTATTCCAGTAAATGTTTGATGGTTGTTTTATATTTATTAAGCTATGACGTCTGTAAACGACTGTGTTTTTATTTATTCATTCGCTTTGGTAATTTCATTAAAACAATATTTCTCTTCAAAGTAATGTTAACCAGATAATCATGTAAGATAAGGCCATTAGTGAGATTAACTAGTGCCAGCCTACATGCATAGTCGTTTATATAAATTGCATTAAGATCACATGAGACAGTATACCGCTCTAAGAGTGACCATTAATCAGCTTTCACTGTTCACCTGCAATCTCCCACAGACACTCATAACTGCAGTCTCCAGCAGGGGGAGTCATTACTGTATCTTTAGAAACGCAACAGTCAAAGATCCACATACCTGGGTATCGGTCATATATTATTTTTATTTGCATTTAAGTTCAATCAGTTCAATAAGCTGACACCACATAAATGAATTGAAATTATATTATGTAACTTGTGTATGGACATTTAAAGTAAGCATTTTTTTTCCATTTCCGTTTATTTAAACCATTTTTTAATTAGCTTAATATTAAAAGGATAGTTCACGCAGAAAAAAAAAAAAATTTTTTTCTTCTGTTAAACACAAAAGCAAGATATTATCAAAAATGTTGGGAAAAAAGTATACCGTTGTCATCCAGCAACAACAACAACAGCAACAAAATACTATGCTATGGTAAGTTAATGGCAGATTTTTTCAACATTTTTCAGTATATCTTCCTTTGTGTTCAGATTTGGAACAAGTGAAGGATGAGTAAAATGATGGCAAATTTACCAACGATTGACCAATTCATGCCTTTAATATTCATTCATCATTTAATCATTTTCTTTTCTGCTCAGTCCCTTTATTAATCAGGGGTCGCCACTGCGGAGTGAACCGCCAACTTATCCAGCACATGTTTTTTTACGCAGCAGATACCCCTCCAGACGCAACCCAACACAATACATGACTTTTGAATCAGCAGCTTTTCTGGGGAAAATATACATTTGCTAAAAGGGATAGTTCACCCAAAAAATGAAAATTTAGTCATCGTTTACTCACCCTTTTTTTCTACTATGGAAGTCGATGGGTCCAACAACCAGCATTCTTCAAACATCTTATTTTGTGCTCAACAGAAGAAAGAAACTCATAAAGGTTTAAAATGAGAGAGAGGGAGTAAACGATGATGTAATTCTCCAGTTTTGGGTGAAATGTCTTTTTACAGATTTCTCTAAATTAAAGGTATAGTCCACCAACAGATTAATATCTACACACTATTTACTCACCCTCAAGTAGTTCCATACCTTTATATGTATTTTTTTCTGCTAAACAGTAAAAGGAGACATTTTGAAGAATTTTTGTAAACCGCTAATCACAGACTTCTATAATAGAAAAAACCAACAACAACAAAAATGAAGGAAGCCAATGATTACCGATTATAGCAACCCAGGCTCATTATGGATACATACTCCTGTATATATTTTAAGAGAGTGCAAAATACGTCCTATGAGCTACGTTTTTTTGCAGTTTTTATTTTAGCGAATCCACTAGAGGCTGCTGTGTACGCTATTTTAGATCTCAAATTTCTCTCGCAAGTGTCATTCGTGCCTACTCTTCTTGCGTAAATCCACCAGAGGTCGCTGTCGACTGACTGACTGACTGACTGACCGACTGATACTCCTACCCACCCCCTTCCCTAAACCCAACCGATAGTGTTTATTAAAAGCAATCCAGATAAAGAAAAGTCCCCTGATTTTTACCATGTTTTAAGATCTTACCACATTTTCACTCTTTTATTTACTTGTTATTTTTTGCCTTTTGTTTTTGTTTTACCTGCTTTTTGGAACAGATCTTCGCCGGACTCGAACCCCATCACCGTGGTCAACTCCACTCTACATCTCAAGTCCGCCGACCAGGGCTTAATTTGTGTCGGAACATGCCGGATCCGGATCCGGCACCTCTGAAATATGATCCAACACTTCATTTTACCAATCCCCCTACTCAACCGCCCTCCTCCCCGATCACTTTCACTTTCTTCCACGACTCCCAAACCCTCTTCACTATCGTCTGCGACACCCCTCCTCCATCCAATGCCCTGCAACTCCCTCCCCCCGCTCTTCACTTTCCTCTACATCCACACCTCTACATCCTCGGATAACATGCTGGATCCGTTACCCCGATTAGTTCTGGGACCTCACAATCACAAATTAAGCACTATCACCGAAGTACATGGAGAGCTACCAGGAAAACTGATAACAGCAGAAAAGCCATTCACACGGAGGTAAGCAGTCAGCTGGTAGCTCGAAAAAAAACCCCAGCTGTCGGCGGCATCATAGCGCCCTCTAGCATTCGTTTGAAAGACGAAATGCAGCCATACATACCTCTGGCTACATAATTCGGGCTCTCCAGAAATGTAAAGCGGGGTACATATTCATAATGAGCCGGTGTTGCAACATCTACTTTTGTGTTCAACAAGAAACTCAAACAGGTGCTTTACAAGGGTGTGTAAATGACAAATTTTTTGGGTTTTCACATCATGCCATAGGAATCACAGCTTCTGTTTCTGGAAAAAAATTGACTTTAAGGTTATAGTATTCTGGATATCTTGCAGATCACATTCATTTGACCAATGGACATCTTTGCCGATTCTCTTCTCATTTCCACTATATGTTCTTTTGGCAGGGCAGATCATTTTCTTCACGTGCAATGAGTTAATTACAGCACGGCTCTCCCTGCCTGACCTCCATAATGCAGCACACTTCAAAGCCCTCCAACACATACTCTTGTTGATTCAGATGTTCTTTACTTGTATCTCATTGGAAATTAAGCTCTACTAACTGGCGTTGTTAGCACCGTTAAGAGAAGCATTTAAAGCCAACTAAAATTCCAAATGGATAAGGGGGATCGGGCAAAACGTCTAGATGAGTTGTGTCTGCTCACATTGGCCAGAGCCGTGTCTCAATTACAAATGGACTAACTGTGGTTGCCATTTCAAACATTTATATATCTCTGGTGCTTCTGTTATGGCTCTGAAGGGAGAAATAAACCCCTTTTAACCAATAATACACTTCAAGTATATTGACTGATCTGCTGTACTCACTACTGAGAACAGTGTGTCTTTTGGATGGAAAGCGGTAAATTGCACCACTCAAAAAATACTATTATTTTACAATTAATGTGCAGAATTCATGTCTCTCCTTATAAAGCAGTAGAATTATGAGTCCTATTGTTAATCTCTGGCTGGCCATAATACGTTTTACGACTTTGGTATGCTATTGTCTTACTAGTTAAAAAGGTATCGTTTAATTTTTGAGACACGCTGATGTTTGCTTGGAGTGAAGATTCGGTGTTCCCGAAAACAATAACAAAATGAAACCTTTTAAAACATCAGCCACATTAAATAGATCGGATGTCTGTCTTTGATATTAATGGGCAACTGAGGAAAATGAGTAACAAATACCAGCTGTCCTTCTCTCGCCCACCAACACACACACACATGCACGCACTGTCATATGGATACAAATTAAACACAACATCAAGATATTGTCATTATAGTGCTTCCATCAGACAGTACTAGAGAAAACACCTGATTTAAAGTGATCTTTCCACCATAAATTAAAATTTTATTTGGATTTTCTTACCCTCTAGTGGTTGCAAATCTTTATCAGTTTCATTTTTCCTATCTAACACATAAATAAACATCACGAAAGTCACGATCACAACATTCTTAAAAATACTGTGTTTAGAAGAGGAAAGAAACCTAGGTCTGGAACTTAGGGTGAGTAAATGATGAGAGAATTTTTTGTTTTTGGTGAACTATCCCTTTAACTGTAATTAAGAACAGGGTTTTGAACCAAGATAACCCAATGTTAAGAACATATATTGCTAAATGCACCTTAAATGAAGCTTTCTTAAAGGCATAGTTCACCCTAAAATGCTAATTTGCTGTCTAATTTCTCACCCTAAAGTGGTTGCAAACCTTTATGAGATTCTTTTTTTTTCCTGTTGAACACATAAAGAAGATATTTTGAAGAATGTTAAATATTGGTAAACATTAACTTCCGTAGTAGGAAAAAAATAATACTATGAAAGTCAATGGCTACTGGTTTCCAACATTCCAAGAGTTGGAAGAGTGTTCAGAAGAAAAAAAAGAAACCCAAGTAGGTCCGGAACCAGTCGAGGGTGTAAACGATGACAGAATTTTTATTTTTGGGAATTTTTATTATCACTTTATCCTAACTTATCCTTATCCTAACTCAAACTTACAAATTCACATGAATGAATTACAAATTCTAAAATGAATTGGTTGGAATTGATAAACGCTTCTTAAAGAAGATGCTTTCAAAGAAGCAATTTAAAAAATGAAACCACTGAACAAAGTTATAAAAATGTACGCCGACGCTACTGGTCAAACTGGAAACAGCAGAAAAGCCGGTCACATGGAGGTAAGCAGTCTGCTGGTAGTGCAAAAAGAAACAGAAGCTGTCAGCGGCGTCATACTGCCCCTAAGTGTTCGTTTGAAAGATGAAATGAATATCTACCTCTGGCTACATAATTTGTGCTCTCCAAAAATGTATACCGGGGTATGTATTCACAGTGAGGCTGTGTTGCCTCTTCTTTTGTGTCAAAAGGTGCTTGACAAGGTGCTTGACAAACTCAAACAGGTGCTTGACAAGGGTGAGTAAATGACACAATTTTTTGTTTTTTGGGTGAACTATGCCTTTTAATTTGTAATTCATAGATTTGAAGAGGATTTCACGCCATGCCATTGGAATTACAGCTTTTGTCTTTTTTTAATCTGTTTGTTTCTAAAATTAACAATTTTTTCAAATCAAAGCTGTCAAATTATGTTCCACTGGGTAATAAAAAATAGCCACAGGGTGATACTCTTTTTAATGCATTTGGCTGTCACAAATCAATTTATGTCATAATATAACTTCTACATACAAATGATTAAACTAATCAAATTAAATACAATTCTGATTATAAAATGTATTACAATGTAGCATTAATTGAAACATGAAACTTACTCGTTAATAAAACTCGTTAATGAAACGTTATTTTAAATATTAAGAACAATTAAAATGTAAATGCATTTTCATATACAGTGCTCAGCATATATGAGTACACCTTCACAAATCTATCTTTTAAATAAGATATACAATATTGTATTTGTGCATATACATTAGTCAGTACTAAAGCCAAATCTGGAGCTTATCTAACAAAACAACTTATGATAAGGTCTAAAAACTAGTACACCCAAATTTATATGTTATAGAAAAATATTAAATACAAATTAAAAAAGAGGAGAAATCAAGAGAAGCAAAAAAATTTAGTTGAAATACATTTACAAAATACATGGCCTATATTCACTGAGAAACAGATACAAATATTCATTTTCAAAATGGGGTGGACTCAATTATGCTGCACTGTGTGCTACTTCAAAATATGCAGTTTCTTTTAGGAGCTATTTCTATTTAATCTGAAATCCCAAATAAAAAATAAACTTGGTGCAGTTATTTGACAATATTAGGATGCTATTTTACATACATTATTACTGTGTTTTTCAGACTCCCAAGAAAATGCCTATACTGTCAATTGATGAACAACTAGAACTCCATCTGCAAAGCAGGCAAATCCACCAAGACTTGTTTTTTGAGGTACTGTATATCTAGAACATAAGGAGGGGAAATAAAGGGAAAAAAAAACATGCTGTCAGATGCTCGCTACGAATAATCCAGTTTTAAAGCCAAGCCAGCCATGACTAACTAGGAAATGACGTTACAGTTCACACAGTGCACACCTGCTTCTCTCACTGTATCTTTTCAAATATCTATTCTGTGGAATTATTTAGTTAGTCGAGTCTCCCATGCGACAGAATAACAGATTTCTCACCGGTTGACAACGCAGAAAATATCTGCAATGGGTTTATATAGTGTCCACTTATTTGATTGCTGACCGAGGAGAGGGGATGCCTTTGGATGTTGGACCAGGCTTCTTGCTATTTGTCCAGGCACATCAGTTTGGATTTTCCCATTGCGTTTCTGGTCATTTAGAATTGGATTGGGGGAAAGGCAGCCTCAAATGAAGGATAATCTCTTAGAGGTCCTTTGCAGTGGGGGGTGAGGCCCAGGAGCGGCCATTCACTTTTTTTTTTTACACAACTGCAGCTGTATCTCAAAGCACTTTGATACAAAAAAAGCTGAATGTTTTGCAGGCAGATCCTTAGGCTGGTTGCGGAATTCTTACCTCCCACTGTTAGGGCCCTTTCTACCCCTGAAGGGGCCCCTGCCATAACTGCCAGTTACCCCAAGTCGGAGCCGTTTGCAAATTGAGCCTGACAAAAACGCTGAGGCGAAAACTGGTGCGTTTGGGAAATTAAACAGCGGCATGTCTAACTTTTTGACCACTGAGGTGTGAGATAGTGGATGTGGTTGCTGACTTGTTTTGCGGTCACAAATCTGGTCATTTGCAAGTTACATCCGTCTGTATATGCACCTGCAGTGCTGAATGCTGTTTTTCACTGTATAAAGCAGTGAAGATACACTGACTACATATTAAAATGTGGCATGTAAGCGAGTCCTTCAGTGATGTGTTTGAACTCATTGCTGAAAGTGTGATTTCTGGGATATTTTTGGAAAGAAATATGACGCATTAGATTTAATGCAAACAGTTGAAATGTGTTTTGTGGGATGGCTATAAGCTTTTCCATATCATTTTGGATGAGATGAAGCAAGATTTATTTGCATATTTTATTTGTTTATTTTTAAACAAGAATAATTTAAACCATTTCTGTGTCCTTTTGATAATTTTTTTAAAAGAATAAAGCACAAGATGAAGTCTTGAGGAAGACTTTCCGGTTAAAGTCTGTGTGAATAAAAATTTTACAATGTTGCTATGCACAATACTATTCTTTAGGTGAACTATGAATCTATGTATCTATCTAGATAGATCTATCTATCTATTTGCTGTAAAAAAATTATCTTTTGGACATCTTCAATCAAAGTCTGAGCATTTGCTTCTGTGTTGTTGTGGTGGTCCTTCTCTTTTGACGTCAACAGTGGTCATTTCAGGCTCAATATCTTTTTTATTATATTTTTTAGGGGTTTCATTCATTAATTTTCTTTTTTGCTTAGTCCCTTTATTAATAAGGGGTCGCCACAGCGGTATAAACTGCCAACTTATCCAGCTTATGTTTAACGCAGTGAATGACCTTCCAGCCGCAACCCAACACCAGGAAACACCCATACAATCTTACATTCACACACATACACTATGGCCAATTTAGTTTAGCAAATTCCACACAGAAAGGCCATCTGACCCAGTCGGGGCTCGAACCAGCGACCTTCTTGCTGTGAGACGATCGTGCTGCCCGACTTTAAAGTTATTTTTTATTAATATTGAAAGGAAGGAAGATTGTCAGCGACAAAAGACTTTCTTGGATTTTATTTGAGCTCTCGAAAAGATGTGCTGTACTGAAAAACTAATTACACAGAAAAAAATTAAGACAAAGCATAAACATTTTAATAAACATATAATTATTTCCATCAAATTATTTTTTGCAGCAATCTGAAGTTTTACTTTATAAAATACACTAACGATAATTATAGATACTTGACTTGCTCAATGCAAACAGACTTAATCTCACCGATACATAAATGCTACATAAATAAAGGTTTTAGTTACTTGTTAATACGTTAGGTGTCTAGTTTATACATGTTTAATCAAAGGTGTTTTATCCCTGTGACTGCTCCTCTACCAAATGGTTGACATGTTTTTACTGTTTTAAATAAAGACTGTTACAGTAATTTAAAGAATGACTGTCTTAAAAAATAGCTTACACACACAGCATTGTTGGTTTACCAATAATAATCAAACAAACATCATGTTGCACTACTACACTTGATTTTGGTTTTATTGTAAAAAACCAAGAAGAAATCATGTTAAATGAGAATCTGAAATATTTTACTTCATATATACTTCAAGAAATAAAGATGATTTACTATTCAAAAATGTTTTATTTTGATTCTTTTTAAAAATAAATTGGTCTTACACTTCACATTTTCTAAATTTTCATAGTATAATGATAATAATAATAATAATTATAATTATTATTATTATCATAGTATATATAAATATAATGTAGTATAGTAATGTAGTCATAGTATATCTATTAAGTCCGGTACTTTTACCATAAACTGACATATCAACCATTTGGTAGAGGCTAATATTTGAGAAATTATGGGATGTGTTGAAAAAAAAATGCATTAAGTGTGTTAACTAGCGACATTAGGAGTTAAGAAATGCAATCCAAACATTTTTGTGGCCAATTTAGTATGTACACAAATATTAATATTACTGTTTTAGTTTCAAAAATATTTGAAAAAAAATATATATATTTTAACATAAATGTGAACTTCCTAATGTGAACTGTCTTGCTAAATGGAAATAAATATTATAGCTTTATTTTTTTACTTTAATATTTTAATTGTGCTAAAATTAGTCCAACAGCAACTTAATTTAATTAATTAAGTTAATTTTATTTTATTTTATTTTATTTTATTTTATTTTATTTTATTTTATTTTATTTTATTTTATTTTATTTTATTTTATTTTATAATTTAATTTATGGTTTCAACTGTTGCAAACGTGTTTATTCTTTCAGCTGTTTCATTCTGTTATTTATTTATAAATCATCAACTGAACAGATAAAAAACCTATCATATAATATTAATGTATTTCAAATAAAATTAGGTTAAATGTGAATAATATTTCTTGAGAAAAAAAACTTCAAAAGAGATCCACATTTATGTTTTTCTTTCCCTCTGCATGTTTAGCCATCTCAGTGAATTTCTCCATAAGAGAATGTTCTGAAATTTGCCATTGGTCCATCCTTGCTTTTTAGTGTTTACACATTTCTCACTTGCCTAATTTATTTATTTATTGTGTGTGTGCTGTGCTTTAGTCCTCTTCACATGTCCGGCAGATGTGCAGTTTCTTGCGTTACAGAACAGAAGTAGGTGTAGCAGCTACATGTCAGTGGCACTGGGGGAGAACGTATAAGAGTAGATGCGAGCAAGCAAGGGCTGGGTTGGACCTGGGTAAGTTTTCTTTTCTAATGGCTGGGATAGGGGCAGGGTTTGTGATGTCAGGCTGGAGGAAACAGATAAAACGTTTAGCGCGTTAGTTTGATCTGATGTGGAGATGTGGAGAGCGCGTGCAGCGGGACTCAGCTTGGGAATATAGGCACACTGACGGAGCGCAAGAGGAGTCTCCGCACCATCTCAAGGTGATCCAGAGAGCCGTTTTGACTTGGAACAGCATGCCAAAAAGACAAATCTCCTTTCAGTAACCTCACATTATTGGATACTGATCAATATTTAAATAATAACAAATGATGATAATAAAATCTTTTAAAGTGGACTTTCACAGCTCCCCGATATCTGAAACACTTCACTGTTAGAATAAACCACGACAGACTTTTGACGTTTTGGCGGTTTGTTCGCAGGACGAAGCGTGACCGCGAGCATTTGGACGCAACCCATTGCGCGCCTGTGAAAGGTGGCAACCTCAAATAACCTTTATCCAGCGCTACATCTCTCCACACAACCTTACACTGTACAGACAGCAAACTATGTAAGTCTGCTACAAAACGCGATATTATCGCTTTCATTCGACTGCATTAAGGATAGGTGATTGCGCGCGTAAATGAACTATTAGTGAATGACAATTAGTCATTTACGCAGGCAGTGCGCGCTGAAGAGGCAGCTTTTTTAGGAGATCCCAGAGTCACGGGACGTTCTGTACGGATCATAACACTCAAAAGGAAAGAAGAAAAGACTTAAAGTAAATAGTTTGATGTCAGTTACTCACAGTTAGGTTGCATAGTAAATTAGCAGAGCAACAAGCAATCCACCTCAATGCACTGATTATTTGGACATCCCTTGTCATTAAGCGAATAGCAAGTGAAGCCGAAGTTCTATAATATACACAACTAATGAGGAAAAGGCTATTTAAACGAATTAACTGTTAGTGCCTTCCCAAGTGCAGTTCAAAACAAACAAACAGATGTCCACGCATTGAAGGCTGCTGCTTCTCCTCCTCAATAAAATGATGTTTTTTAGACTACTGGCTATTATTCTTGCAGTATTTCACACGTGGCCGCTGAACAGCGCTCAGTCAGACCATATCCAGAAGTATAAGCGGACACTGGCACAGAGAGCGGAGCGAGCGCTGGCTGGAGAGCCGTGCGGATCTGTCAGCCGCAAGCGGCCGCCGCGCTCCACGGCGCACCAGTACCCTCTAGCGGGGGTGAGTGGAAGATACACCCGCTTGACAGACTTGCACTTGAGGAAAACTCACACTGTGAGGTCGTGTGCAGGTGACTGCAGCTCTAGTGCGGTTGAATTAACCAACTGGGATGCTAATGAGAAGAAAACATTTGTTCAACCGCTGGAAGAGACTTTCATATGGAAGAAAGAAGGCAAACGGGCACAGTGGGTCACTGATCCTGCCTCGGCTAAGTCACAAAATCCTTCTAAACACATATCAAAGGGACACACTTTACAGACAGAACAGGGTGCTGATTTCATAGACAGCTCATCTAAAACTAGAAGGGTTGCACGGAGCATTTCAGAGTTCAACAATGAAGAGGTAATCCCAGAGAAATCCTATAACCACCACACAGAATACTCAACAGAAAACGAGGAGTACTCTGGGGAGCAAGAGGGGCTGCAAAGCACTGCTGGGGAGCTGTGGAAGGCCGAAGTTCGGGATGTGCCCACAAAGTGGATGACAGGCATTTACTTCAGCGGTCAGGCGGAGCAACTAAAGGTGAACCCTGCGTTTGCCATAGAGCTTCCCCGTTCCAGATTCACCATAGAGCTGTGGGTCAAGCCGGAGGGGGGCCAGAATAACCCTGCCATCATCGCAGGTGGGTGTCTGTGAATTCATACATAACTCTATTGTTTAAAGGAACACTCGACTTGTTTTCAAAATATGTTCATTTTATTAGTCACCAATAGAGTTAAACAGTATACTTTTACCCTTTTTGAACCATTAGCTTAGCATAAATCATTGAATCGGATTACACTATTAGCATCTTGCTCAAAAAAATGTTTATTATTTTTAAAGCTTGACACTTCTGTAGTTGCATTTTGTATTAAGAAATGAATAATATTAATTACGAGGAAGTCTCCAGCTAGGTAACTGCCAAATATTCTCGCGCCTGTTTAAGCCATAATGCGGCAGCAAAGTTCCTTGATTATTACGCCAGAATGAGAGCATAGTTTCTAACCATATCAGCCTAGAAAATAGCAACTTTTAATTTTCTGTCAGTCTTAGTACATGATGTAACTACAAAAGAGTCACGCTTTAAATAAAAACACTGAGATGACTGTTTAATTCTAGATAACTTGTTAAATGAGCCCATTTCCAAAAAAAAAGGGGGAGCGTTCCTTTAAATCATTCTTTTCTTGTTGGGAGGTAGTGATACAGCTTGGTTTTCTAAGAATTGGAATTGTCATTTGTCATTACTTAAAGCAGAAGTTATTAGATGAAAGATACATTATTCACAATTAGCAACTGTCTAATCAGAATAAATACTGATGTAAGGCGTTCAGCCATGCAGACAAAATTGATTATGGGAAGTCAGATTCATTCCTCGAACTCGCCTCAGTTCATCAAGTGCATCAACTGGTGTGCGGTGGACTCTGTATTGTGTCACGGCTTTGACACGTTGTTGTTTCATTTAAGAGGCCTTTGTTTGAGGATATCAGCTGACAAGCAGATGAAATGAGAATGTGGAAATCAGCTGCTTACGGGGTGCTAACAATGAGTAGTGGTAAAGGGTGGGGTGTTATAGGAACAAGTGGCCACCACCTGCTCAGTGTGTCCTGTCTGCCGTGTTTAATCACTGGTTTTGTGCATATGGTGCTCTGTGTTTCCCAGGTTTATTTCATAAGCAGAATGTTCTACATGTAGTACTTACATTTGCAGCTTTAGTTATCATTGAGCTTAACTGCGTGATGTATTTCAAACATTTTTTAATATACTATATATATATATATATATATATATATATATATATATATATATATATATATATATATATATATATATATATATATATATTGAGAAAATAAGAGACCATAGGCACCATGGTGGCGCAGTGGGTAGCACGATCGCCTCACTGCAAGAAGGTCGCTGATTCGAGCCCTGGCTGGTCAGTTGGCATTTCTGTGTGTAGTTTGCATGTTCTCCCTGTGTTGGCGTGGGTTTCCTCCGGGTGCTCCGGTTTCCCCCACAGTCCAAAGACCTGCGCTAAAGCGAAATTGAATAAGCTACATTGGCCGTAGTTTATGTGCGTGAATGTAAGAGTGTATGGTGTTTTCCAGTGTTGGGTTGTGGCTGGAAGGGCATCCGTTGTGTAAAACATATGCTGGATAAGTTGGCGGTTCTTTCTGCTGTGGCGACCCCAGAATGAATGAATGAATGAAATTAAGAGACTATGGAAAAAATATGAAAAACTATTTTTGTTTTATTCTGTAATTTTTTTTTCAGATTTTATATAGAAAATTATGTGATTTCTAGAGCATTTTCTCCATCAATCAACACAAAGTCTATCATGTTTTCATATGTTTATTTTCTTCTTTTAGACAACATAATTGCAATGTTTTAACTCCAATATTTGGTGGAATAACCCTGATTTTCAATCAAAACATATGAAAACATTAATTATCCTGACGCGTTGTCATTTATTTAAAATTAAATATTGCTCTAAACAGCAATAACTTTATTTTATAATATTTAATATTTTGGAAGAAATATTGTCAGATCAAAACACCACAGAAATGAACATTTTACCCAAACACATACACATTACTCTTCTCGCTCCCCAGACTAATGTATATATATATATATATATATATATATATATATATATATATATATATATATATATATATATATATATATATATATATATATATATATATTATTTATACAACAGTTCAGTCTGGTTCTCGAATCTGATTGTCCGTGCAGACATTCTGCAATATCAGAACTCATACAGCCTCCTCAACCTTCTATATAACTCCGCCCACATAGGGTGTCAGCAGATTAATAAACTCACTACAGTTTGAAAAATATTGCAGCTGTTAGACAACATAATGTACTTTTGAGGTTTTTAACTGCATCTACGCAGTTTATTTATAAGGATAGTGCCTATTTTAAATATTTATTATTTCAGAGATACAGCATGTCAAAAACATCTATCAGCCTGTCATTAAGCCGAGCAAAGATGGTTGACGTTGTCCATCCACAATATGGCGACAGAGACCTCATAATAAGCCCTTAGAGGAGAAAAATTGGCATATTTTCAAACCTCAGCTGATCAAAATATTAGAAAATTGATGAGTGACATTCTAAGTCGATCTCTATCTTTTATATATTGTCGTGCTCTATTTATATCATATAATTGTAGTGTATTGAGTGTGAGATGGGACTCTATGGGAATGTATGTATGGAATGTATGTATCTTGTGTTGGCCACTCTTTGTATAACCCTGAGTTACTTTTTGGTTTGCCATCTGTTTGTTTCTAATGAGTCTCCTGTTTTCGTTACTGCAGACTAGTTCAGTAAAAAAAAAGAAAGAAAAAATGCCTTCATGTATTTAACGTTTTTCCTTGTCGCAAACACAACAGTAATCTGGTAGTGTTTGTGCTGCTTTGGCTTTTTCAGGGTTATTTATTGTCCCGATTGCAACTGGGAAATACTAGGAAATGTCTCTAGACTGATGGCATTTCATGCCGTTCAGCTTTATAATCTTAAAATGTGTGCAAAATCACCTGTTTTGTCATCACTTCATACATTACACTAGAGAATCGTTCAAATACTAGATCTGAAGTGATGTTTGTGAAGTAGCAACGGCTTCTGCTGTTCTCACGTCAGCTGCAGATGTGAATGAATGGCGGTAGAAAGTAGTTCCTCGTACAAAAGGATTTTTAGATTCTCTGTGTTTGATTTTCTTTTTTATATACATGATTATGCAGTCGAACTGTTGTATAAACGCAATATCACACTCGTAGCAGTGCGATATGGCTGTATATCGTCACTGGTGGGACACTAATGTACTCTGTCTGCTGCCTCGTGCCAACGCACACCTCCCACCATTCCCAATGTACAGCCGTATCGCACTGCTACCTGTGTGAAATTGCATTTATACAACAGCATAATCGTGTATATATATATATATACATGTATATATATGTATACATATTTCTTTTTGATAATGTATCTTTTATGCATGGCCAAGTAAAATACTTATCTGACCCATCGGTAAAGTCAATAAATTTTCATTTATTTTCTAAAGCGGACCTTATTGAGCCTTCTCCTTTCTTGTGGTATGCGTTAGACAGGCAACTGACTTCATTCAAAGCACATACTATGATTACAAATACAAAGTAAATAAACAGAATAAGCTGTGGAACATCACAGAAGGTGCCGGATCCCTCAAGGGAGTCTTCATAATCAGGTAAATGTGCGTTTTTTTCGCATGGCTGCTGAGGAGGGTCAATGTGGAAATGATTATATCTGGAAGTGCTTCTGAGACTAGTTCCCAGTAAGGAGAACAAAGCCCAGAGTTCTCCGCTTGTAACCTGTGCAATGCCCTTCCTCTGCCATGGATGCCAAAATACATGCTTTTAGGGGAAAGCGGGTGCAAATATTATTCATCTGTTGTAACACTGATGAGTCATCTATCAGACCTCAAAGAGAGCATTAGATAATCCATTTTAAAATCATCCACCACTTGGATAAAATCAGTATTCCCCAATGACGTCAAATCTCACTAACGTCTTAAATAAATGAGGGGTTCTACCTTATTGCTATTGTTAAGATTGTATTATTTTACTTTGACTTATTCGTCATCATCACTTAAATGATGTGAACATTGACTCCAGCCCCTTCTGAGGTCAATAGCTTTCTTTTAACAATCAGTGGATGAATCTATTGTTATAAAGCCAGATTTTTTTTAAATCCCCCCACTCTGCCAAATGAGTGTTCAAAGGCTTTACTGGAAGTGGTCTTTTCTTTTGCTAATAAGTGATACTATTCAAAAACATTCACTTTTTCTCTGTCTCCCATAAACACTTATCACATCGAAGTCATCACTCTTACCGGGTTACAAAGCAAGTATTTCTTAATCAGAATCGGCACACTTTGTTTCATGCCAAACTCAGCACTCCGGGCAAGTCTGAGGTACTACTATTAGCAGTACTTAATTTAGTGGGAGAGAGACATTATAAAAACAGTAAGATAAGAAGTCAGGCTTTGAAAATGTAGTAGCATCCAAGTGGAAAGTACTCTAGAAAGGTTTATCTTTCAGGGCTGATACATGCAGAAATTAGCAGATGTTGTCACACGCTGGAGCCTTGCACACACATCGGTAGGCTTTTCCAGTGAGTGAAATTTCAGTGTGGTCCGCGTCCCTCAGGATATTTTGTTTAAAGCTGCCCATCTCTCGTTCTCCCGTTTGCAGGGAATAATGCACCCGAGTGTGTATATGCCTGCATGTGCGTGTGTTGTTGGGAGGGTTGAAGGGGTTCCCTGACCTCTCTCTGTCCTTCCACGGTAACATCTGGCTGCCAGATGCGACTGCTCCTAACTAAAGGCGGCTGGGAATATCAGTGGATTTGTTGAATGAAAGTGACTTAAACTCTTAAACTCTTTAGACAATTAAACTACAATTACTGTGCGTTTAAAGAAGATACATTTTCGGTCATTGACTTATTTGTTTGTGTGTTTTTTAGGTGTGTTTGACAACTGTTCGCATCCCTTGAGCGAAAAAGGCTGGTCTGTCGGCATTCAAGCAGCAGACCCTACAGGAAGAAAAGATGGCAGGTTTTTCTTCTCGCTTCGCACTGATCGTTCACTTAAATCCACCACTATCATCGGACATCAGCGCTACCAGCCTGACAGCTGGACGCATGTGGTTGCCAGTTATGATGGCCACAAGATGGCGCTGTATGTAGACAATTTCAAAGCTGGCGAGAGCAGTGAACAATCGGGTGACCTATACAGTTCCTATATCAAGGCTTGTCGGTTGTTTCTGCTCGGCGGAGACCAGTCAGATCACGAGCACAGTTTTCGTGGACATTTAGGAGGCATCGCGCTCTGGGGTTATGCACGCTCCCATGAAGAACTTCTTAAAAACCACCAACCCCATTCAGAGATGCAATCTCCGCTCTTGTCCCAATGGGCAGATTTCTCAGAAGTTGAAAACCAGTGGGTGCCCTATAAAGATCGTCACAACCCAGTAATCATAGCTCTTCCTGTCCCAGAGCGACAGCTTGTGTCTCCGTTTCTGCCACCTCCATGTGGGGTGACTGTGTGCGACAATTTTGATGTCGCCCTTAGTTATAACAAGCACTGGCAAATGCGAGCAGAAAAGAAAGTTCGTTACCGCATTGTGAACATATGTAAAGATAACGGCAGTGACCCTTCAGTCTCCCTGCAGCAGATCCAGCTTCAGCACCAGGCTTTGAAAGATGCCTTCCATCCCTACAACATCACTCTAGAGCTCAGCATTCACACCGTATACAACTCTTCGCTCCAGCGGCGCTTCATCCTCAGCAACTGCCATATTGCTAAGGTTGGCAATCGCCACTGCGATCCAGAGTGTGACCATCCACTTACAGGTCATGATGGGGGCGACTGCTTGCGCATGGGGCCTTGCTACAACTGGAAGCGGCGTGATGGAGTCTGCAACCCAGAATGCAACAGCATTCACTATGATTACGATGATGGTGATTGCTGTGACCCAGAGGTCACAGATGTCGCAAAGACCTGCTTTGATCCAGAGTCTCCTCAGAGGTGAGCTTGTGCTACAATATGGTTCCACTTTAGCAACTAACTTGATGTCAGGCACAATATTTAGTGAGGGTTCATGTTTTGGTCTTAACTTGAGAATTCAAAACAAATTGAAACAAAAACTCCTTAGGATGATACTTGACTGCCTACTTGGTTCCATTGCAATTGATTCAGGTTCTGTAGTTTATCTTTACATCAGCTATGTACATTTATGTTCTTAGCTGATGCATTCTTACCAAAATGGCTTACCTTAAAGGCCAGGACAAAATAATTAAAAGCATTCTTCATTTCTAGCCGATGGTTGGTGTGAACTGACTTAGTTACGTGCTTGTTAAATGTTCTCACAGCAGCATCAGGAAAAAGGAAACCGACGTGTCTTGTGAAATAGTGTTCACTTTTTTTCTTCGTTTTTTTGTTATTTTCAAGATTGTCAGAGCATTTTGTATTACTCAACATGCAAAGCATACAAATCGGCCTTCTGGAATAGCTTTAAAAAGCATGCAGAACTTGGATGCAGAACTGAGCCAAAGTATACACTTAATGTGGCTAAACAACAAAACCAGAGGTCTCAGCTCTATTCATTGTGAAAAGCAGGACAGTTTTGCTCCTGTACAGACTGTTTGATGGCTTGCCACAATGTCTTTCATTTTTCTGGTGCTACAATTTTAAGTTGATGTCCACAAAGGCGTATAAAAATTACAAGCAAAGGATTTCAAAATATTTAAAAGGCCATTTATTAATAATGTTAGTATTTATTTTTGAATATCCTTTTTTTTAAAATTCATATAGAGCAGATTATTAAGGCATATAACTACTACATCATTTTAATTTTCTGCATTTTAAAATGGTACTTATTAGATATATAATGGTTTGCATATATCTTCATATTTCATGTTTTATATCTGACCTGAATCTTAAATCGGAGCAGGAAAAATTTGCTATATGTCAAAATTCCAGATGCAGCCTGGGAAGTGTTGTTCCAGGCTCAGTGTGCATCAAGACCTTGAGTCTCAGTCACCAGCTGATGTCATTTTATGGTTGCTTGAGAACAAGTTTTCTTCAAGATCCACGTATCTGATCCTGAAGGACTTCTATAGAGATTAATAGTGCCCTAATGATATCAGTAGATAGTTGTCTGACATACAATATATTGGTAGTTTTCCACAACTTTCCAGTTTTCCAAGAGGACAACAGCAAGTTTAAACTGAAAATCCACAGGCATCAATATTTTTTTCTGTCAATGATTGGTGGATAATAAGTTGAATGCCATTCCACCATTTCTTGTTACCTCCTGGTGGTAAATGACAACTACATATATTTTGCCTGCAGGCCAAACAAAAAAAACAACAAAAAAAACTCTACACTGTAAATAATTTAAGTAAGTTCAACAAAAACAAAACAAAACAGAATCCTTATTTTATTTAGCTTTTTCTTGTCTGCTCAACTTTTGAAAACATCAGCTGCACTGATCTAAAATTATTTGTCAGTAATACAAAAAAAAAACATTTAGATGGGTTAACATAACATCTGGAGAGGTGAACTACTCTGTAACAAAACTTTTTAAGTTGTGCCAACTGAACATTTTTTGTCTGCAGAACTGGAATGCCTGAAGTGAAGTGAACAAAAACATAATCCTTATTTCCTTTTATTTTTTTCTCGTGTACTCAACATTTCTTTTTACCTTTAATTGATAGGACAGTAGAGATTATAGACAGGAAAGCGTGGGGAGAGGAGAGAGGGTAAGGATCAGCATAGGACCTAGAGGCAGGGAACATGGCAGGACAAACAGGGATGCTTTGCTTTGTAATGCTTCACATTTGAAGCATGCCTTCCTGTTTTTTCAAATGACTATATTTGTTTGTTCCGATAATGCATGGTTTCCGCTACATTCACTCTTTCATGGTGGGGCTTTTCTGTAATGCTGTAGTAATGCTGTGCATTATTTGTTTAACCCTTTAAGGTGACATGCTGACTGACTGACTGACAGGTGCATGATACGTGAGGCCAGCAAACATGACGTAACTTTCTGTTAAGATGAACAGTTTTCATAATTATACTTTATAGATAAAGGTCTATGGCTCTGCATACAATTACTTTATCTTGCTGGAATTTGTTACCATTTTACTTTACTTCACGACGCATTAACAGAGTACCCGCAGGGTCTTAAAAGCATTGAAAAAGTCTTAAATTTGATAATCTCAAATTAAGGCCTTAATAGCCTTGAATTTGGTATACAAAGTCTTGGATTTCGTTACAAAGGTCTTATTTTATTCAATTGTTATTTCCTTTCCTACGATTAAGTTCATACCATAACAAAATTAACAGTTACTAATGTAGGCTAATTAAAAATTTGTGCGGCGTAACGTTGAGTGCATCTCGTGCTCCACGTCAAAGTGTGCACGCCCGTTACTATGGTTACTAGGCAAGTGAGGTACAGAACAAGATAGTCGCTAGCCTAGTTTGTCGGCTACAGTGGGAATGTGCCGGTTTAATCCGCTGTGGCCAAGGAATCCGAATTACGTTTGGGTCAAGCCTGTGCCAGGAAATGACCGCGACGCCTACTGCTGTTGGTGCCGGAAATCTTTTAAGCTAGCGACGATGGGTGTTACGGCCCTGGACTCCCATATGAGGGGTGACAAACAAACACCCCGCATGCATTACTGCTCGCCAGCGCCAACCACCTATTGTGCAGTTCTGCACACCGGAGACCTCTACGGTTACTGAAACTGCTTTGGCTATCGGTAATGAAGAAGTTTCTACATTAGAAGCATTGCCATTCGATTGAATTCAATTCCCACCTCTAGGTCCTATGCTGATCCTTCCCCTCTCTCCTCTTCCCACACTTTCCTGTCTATACTCTCTAGTGTCCTATCAATTAAAGGTGAGAGAAAATTTTGAGTACATGAGAAAAAGAAAATAAGGATTGTGTTTTTTTTTGTTCACTCAACTTCAGACATTCCAGTTCTGCATGTTCAGTTGGCACAACGTAAAAAGTTTTGTTACAGAGTAGTTCACCTCTACAGAAAACTAATAAATAATAAATACGTTTTGAAAAGTTGAGTGAACAAGAAAAAGCAAAAGTAAATAAGGATTCTGTTTTTTTGTTGTTGTACTAACTTAAATTATTTTACAGTATATTGACAATCATTCAAAAGCAAATATATGTTTTTTTAAATCCGTTTTTAACAAATAAATTTGATTATTCAGTAAGGACAGTGACAGTACAGACATTCATGATGTTACGAAAGATTGAACCTATTCTCTTGAACTTGTATTTATCAATGATTCCTGAAACAATATAAAAGTTTCCACAAAAAATAATAAATAGTACAACTGGTTTCAACATTTTGAAAAAAAAATAAATTAACAAATTAGCATACTAAAATAAAAAACAGCATCTCAAAATATATTAACATGAAAAACATTTCTTTTTTAAAATAAAAGTCATTTATTTATAATATTATATTTGTTTGTACCAATCAAATAATTGCAGCCTTGGTGAAAATTGGAAATAACATTTTGTAGACCTCAAATGGATATTTCACCCAAAACTGAAAATACTGTCATCACTTACCTTTTACTTGTTTACTTTACTTGGTTACCTTTACTTTACTTACCCAAACCTGAGTTTCTTTCTTCTGTTAAACACAAAAGAAGTTATTTTGAGGAAAGCTGGAAGCCTGCAATCATAGACTTCAATAGTATTTTTTGTTTCTACTATCGGAGTCAATGGTTGCAAGTTTTCAGCTTTCGTCAGCTTTCAATATCTTCTTAAGCGTTCAACAGAATAAAGAATCTCTTCAGGGTCTGTAGTACTGACCTGGAGTAACACACTGTCCTTGGCATGCCATAGTCGAAGAGCAATCCAAAGGTACACAGTAACGCAAATGTTCATTTACTGGAGTTATTTTGCTCTACATATGATGTGTCAATAGGAAAAAAAAGCCAATAGTCAACAGGACTGGATTAACTTTGGGCTTATAGACTAAACCCTTAGAGATGTCTTTTTTAACCATTCTGGAAGTGCATGTCACTTAGGCTGCTGTCCAGAGTTTGCAGAGAATTAATGCAGGGATGACATTTTGATGGCAATTGTATAGCATGCTTTTTATGTGAAGGTCTGGGATTTTAATGTTTTGCTGTGTGAGTTATAGCCCAGGTATCTGCTGCTGGGCAGTGAAGCCCGAGCACTTGCCAATGGCTGTCACTACACAAATTTGTTGTTGAAGCAGAGAGAAACAGCACAGGGGAACCACCAGGTGCTTTTTGGCTTGCTCCAGAAATGGAAGGAGATGAAAGCGGAGACATTTCAGTTCAGATATGTAAGCCAATAGAACTGAACTACCTGATAACTCTTCTCTTTAGTAATTAACTTTGATAGATGCTTAGGAGTTTTAGCGATTTATGATGTATTTACATCTTTATTCATTCTGCTGTGAGATTGCCGGATCAGTGGTTTTGAAAATGCGTTTCAGGGTGTGTTCACACTTGGCAGGTTTGGTTTGATTAAAACGAACTCTGGTGTGGTTCATTTGGGTAACACTGAATCTTGATGCGCGCCAAACAAATGGTTCCAAATTAACTCTGGTGGTCTCGAGTTGTTGTTTTTTTTTTAAACACAATGTTGCCTAATTCAATGCAGACTTTTTCTGGACAAGAATTTCTAGTACTTTTAACACCAACAACGTTTTGAGTCTAACAATTTACACAGTTCATAATCATATATCGTTTTTATTTTGGTTCAATTTTAATTAATTAAGAGAAGCAAACTACAAGTGTGAATATACCACTTGTTTGAATGGAAGTATCAGTCGGTATGATGAAGGATGGGGCAGACTTTTCCACATTGTTGTATATATTTTTTAGTAGCTATTTAGTTTAATTACCAATTCCCACTATTAGCTACTGGTGTATAACCTGCTTATTATTAAGATATTTGGTGTTTATTAGTACTTATAAAGTATGATCTTATTTTACATCCCTAATCTTACCCAATACTTAAAATCAACTACTACATATGGAATTTCATGGTATTTGTTTTCCCTAATATGGGTACCAATGGTTACAGGTTTCTAGCCATTTTTTAAATAACTTCTATCGTGTTCAGCTACAACCAAATAAAAGTAACTCATGTAGGTTTGAAACCACTTGACGTTGAGAAAATAGTGAGTCAATTTTCTTTTTTAAATGAATTATCCCTTTAAGGTCTGGACTCTGTGTTGGCCATTCCATGAATTTTCTCCAGATATAATTTCACTGCATCAGCAGTGTGTTTGGATCAATATCATTCTGAAAAATAAAACTTTACCAATAAGTGGTTTCCAGAAAGAAAGGGATAATTAATTACTTTAAAAAATTCATGACATGCAGCTCAGACTAGATCTAACCAGAACCTCCAGCTTGTTCATTGAAGGCTGTAAGCACTTATTCTTCTATCTATCTCCAACACTGTCCTTTTACATATCTTAAATACTCTAACTCCCTTTCCTTCGGCTTAAACCTTGCTTTGTCAGGGGTTGCCACAATGAACCGACAATTTCTCTACACAAAAATGTAACCTGATCAAGCAGGGAGTTGAACCAGTGACCTTCTTGCTGTGAGGCAAATGTGCTAACCACTTAGCCTATATCTTAAACAATTACAGTAGACAAAAAAGCTAAGAAAAAAGAAATTCATTTATTAATTTTCTTTCCAGCTTAGTCCCTTTATTAAACAGGGGTTGAATGAACCGCCAACTTTTCCAGCATATGTTTTACGCAGCGTAAGCCCTTCCAGCCACAACCCAGCTCTGGGAAACACCCATACACTCTTGGATTTACACCCACACATACACTACGGCCAATTTTAGCTTATTCAATTCACCTATAGCACATGTCTTTGAACTGTGGGGAAATCCGGAGCACCCGGAGGAAACCCACATGAACACAGGGAGAACATGCAAACTCCACACAGAAAGGCCAACTGACCCAGCCAGGGCTCGAACCAGTGACCTTCTTGCTGTGAGGCAGCAGCGCCACCCACTGCCCCACCATGTCACCTCTGAAAAAAGAAGTACAAATAACAAATTCAGCTTTAAATCACACGAAAAAATTCAATGCAGCATTTGTGAGCACATTAAGCTTTTTAAAACTTAAACACACATATCTCAAACTTTATACTGTATAAGAGTATATGTGTTCCATATTGGTTTCTTAAAGATACATTTTAGTAGCTAAACAATACAAAAAATATACTCATTGTACCACCCTAGTGACAACTTGTACCTTTATTTCGGAGTGTGTTTGTGCTGTTGAATCTTCTTATGTGCTGATAGTTGAGCATTTTTATTAGCTGTTGTTTTTGTCATGTTGTTTTCTTACATGAATAGGCATTTTTGTGGCATCAGTTGGCTTGTGGTTAGCATTAGACTCCCCCGTGGGATAGTTTATAGGGAAAAATGAACAACATGTGATTTTATGTGTATTTATTTATTTATTTTGCTTGATAATTGATCTGATTCATCTGTCTTTATAGCAATGTATTCTTATATGCTCAACATATTCAAAGGCTAGACTGGTAAATACTGTCAGCACCCACTGCTTACAGTTATTGGTAAACCACTAATGTTCAGCAAATCTTTACGTAAGAATTGAGTTTGAGTGTTGTTTGGTTTAAATGACTGATTATTGCAGACACTTGAAATATTATTTATTTTAGCCTCATGGACTGTAAAATCAGATTTTGTTGCTTAAAATATACAAAGGTCTTTTAGCAAGCTTTAAACACTGAGGAGAATGTCATTTGTTTTATATACTGTGAATTTGTTTAAACCGGAGCTAATTTGTTTTTTAAGTCAGATCCTTAGGATTCACTGCCATATTGCAGTTCATTAAATCAGATCTTTTTATTGTGTTCATCAGAACAACTTGAAATCTGTTATTTATATTTAAATTATATATGTTTAAAAAATGTTTATTATTTTGTGAAATAGGGACAAGAAATTGGAAAATCAGTTTATGGTTTTGTTTATAATGTTCCAGCAGGATCATTAAAAATACTGAAAAACTGAATAATTTATAATTTTCCAGAATTTCTTGCATTTTCACACACACATATTATTTGTCAGTTTCACACACACATATTATTATTATTATTATTATTATTTGTCAGTATTTTTAAATAGTTTTTAGCACAAAAAAAGCACAATTAATAATATTAACAATGTGACTTTTTTTCAAATAACATATCTATTCTTTTTCTTACTATTTCGTACTTGTATAAATCTTTCATTTTCTTTTTAAAGAGCCCCTATTATGGGTTTTTGAAAATGGCCTTCCATTCAGTATACAGCACAGCTCTTAGTGAATGAAAACATCCAGATGAGGATTAAATCTGAAAGTGCACCTTGATTTTTTTAATTAAAGATTCAACTCAGAGTCATTTAAATGATTCGTCGTTCGTCTAGATCTTTTGCCTGTTCGTATTTTAAGTACCATCGTAAGTACCAGATCTGGTAAAACGTGAACATGCCTTTCCCTTTAAATGCTAGCAGAGTGCAGGTGTGTGTGGGACGGATCATAACTAAAGATGAGTAAACATCAATGAGTGAACATACTGCTGATTAATGCAAAAATCTACCTTGCAACAGGGATTTGTCTGCTGTTTGTTAAAGAAAGGATCAGAAAAGACTATTGATGTATGGGACTTTGTCAGAGCTTAACAGTAACTTTAACAGTACACAATTCATGGATCTGTTTCTTCCTCCATTTCACAAGTGTAAGTGCGATTAAAATGGTTGCCCTTTTGTTTTAGCACCGCGCTAAGGAGAGGTTTGGGAACAAATGAATCTCTGAATAAATCATATGGGAGTCGTTGGGATAATTAGGTAAAGTAAATGCATATTATAAGACAGTGAAAGTGTTTTTTGATCTTGCATACATATCAGACTCTTGTTGGAGACCTCCAAAACCAAAATACGACCTTTTTAAATGCATAATAGGGGCTCTTTAAACATAATTGTATCAACAAATTGTAAGCTTTATGCTTAAAATACAGCCAGTAAAAACTGATTAAGAACACAATTATACCTTCATATTTTGGACAATATTTGACCTTAGAGTGAAATAAATGGAGAACCATTAATCTAAATATGTTTTATTTCTATTATCCTTGTATTGTTGTCTTTACTTGATGTCTTTCAACAATGTAATTGTTAAAAACCTATTTGTAGTACACATTTTCAGAACATATTTGGAACAGCACACTGTTCAGTTTTAAGTCATGTGAATATAATAATAAAAAATTATTTGAATTATTTAGCTGAAATAAATAGCCCATTTGGAGAGATTTAGGCTACTATAGAGCTGTCAAGAATACTGGCTCGACCTTTTACTTGTTTAATAATAATAAAAAAAGCTACAATGCATGGTTCATTCTTGAATGGAACGGGTCCAAGAAACAGTAGGTGGTTCAGCTAATAGGCTCGACCCTTCGGCATGATCCAAAGGGCATTAAGAGCGGACTTCTTCAAACCAACAGACCATTGATATGAGGTGCAAAGGCTTAAGCAGCTAAGAAAGCAAATGAGAAAAATGACATGTGACATATTCCAAGGTAAAAATAAGTTAACATCACACATCAAAGCGCCTCTGAGGAGATTTATCACAGCTGGAAGTGGAATAAAAAGTGGGTAGTCGTTTCATGGGCCATAAACAGTTCAAACAATTGTAATCTCTAATCATCGTGGCATAAAGTGTGTTTTATGAGTGTTGTTTTGAATTAAAAAATATATATAGAACTGTAAATATAATCTTACGGCCTTACTTTTGATGTCATTTGCTTACAAATTCCAGTTGCTTACCTACATAAATAGAATTGGGCTTTTATGGTAAATTGCTCATTTGTGACCCTGGACCATAAAAGCAAGCTGATGTTGCATGGATATATTTTTGGCAAGAACTAAAAATACATTGTATGGGTCAAATTTATAGATTTTTTAAACGCCCAGAATCACTAGAATATTAAGTAAAGATTGTTTTTATGAAAATATTGTGCAGATTTTTTTTATTTAAATTAAAAAATCATTAGAATAGTAAGTAGAGATCATGTTTCATGAAGATATTGTGCAGATTTATTTGATTCAAATAAAAACAATCATTAGAATATTCAGTAAAAATCATGTTTCATGAAGATATTGTCCAGATTTAGTTGATTCAAATAATTTAAAAAAATCTGTAGAATATTCAGTAAAGATCATGTTTTATGAAGATATTGTACAGATTTATTTGATTCTAATAAAAAAATCTGTAGAATATTCAGTAAAGATCATGTTTCATGAATATATTGTACAGATTTAGTTGATTCAAATAAAAAAAAAATCTGTAGAATATTCAGTAAAGATCATGTTTCATGAAGATATTGTCCAGATTTAGTTGATTCAAATAAAAAAAATCTGTAGAATATGAAGTAAAGATCATGTTTCATGAAGATATTGTACAGATTTATTTGATTCTAATAAAAAAATCTGTAGAATATTCAGTAAAGATCATGTTTCATGAAGATATTGTACAGATTTAGTTGATTCTAATAAAAAAATCTGTAGAATATTCAGTAAAGATCATGTTTCATGAAGATATTGTACAGATTTAGTTGATTCTAATAAAAACAATCTGTAGAATATGAAGTAAAGATCGTGTTTCATGAAGATATTGTACAGATTTAGTTAATTCTAATAAAAACAATCTGTAGAATATTAAGATCATGTTTCATGAAGACATTTTGTGGATTTAAACTAAATATATCAAAACTAAATTTTTGATTAGTAATGTGTATTGCCAAGAACTTAATTTGGCCAACTTTAAAGGCAAATTTCTCAGTGTTTATTTATTTATTTATTATTTTATTTTTTTAACCATTTGATTCCAGATACTGAAATAGTGTAATCTCTGCCAAATATAGTCCTCACAAAGTATACATTTATGGAAAGCTTATATATTCATCTTTCTTGTCATGTGTAAATCTCAGTTTTTAAAAAAATTGAAAATACCTGTCCTTTTAAAGTACAATAGGGAGGACGGAAACAAACCAACCAGGATATCAACATGAGTTGTCCAATCATGAAATGAAAGCTCTTCGACCTAAGTCTCAATCCATCAACGAAATCTATTAGTAAATGTTGAACTTAACTAAATGCATGCTTTAGAAGTGTTTATCAATGTTAATTTATTTTAGCTAAACTTGTTTTCTGTATTGATTTCTTTCTGCTGCAGAGCTTATTTGAGTGTGAAGGAACTGAAAGAGCTGCTTCATCTGAGCAGTTCAGACATGCTCAATGTGTTCTTCGCTAATAATTCAGCACGTGAAGAGCTGGCTGGAGTTGCCACCTGGCCATGGGCAAAAGAAGCTCTTACTCACCAAGGTAAGCTATCCAGTTACATGTAACACACAAGCTCACGAAGGAAAGAGCACAACTGTGGTTTTGTTAGAAAAATTACTTAATCAAAAATCAAATAATGATTTGAAGTCTTGAACGTATATTTCTCATAAAATTGTACTGTTAATTTATGCACTGCTGCGAGTTTAGTCTTTCGTTCTTTATGCTGTTGGCAAAATAAGATCATGCACACTCAAAGTGAACTAACGCTGCAATAACATCATGTCAGTTCACCTATATCTTCTGTCCTGCGTCGCATTACCATTATAGTCAGCAGCACTACACACAAGTTGCCTGTAGTAAACACACACACCCTGACCTAATATGAAAGGCATTAGCGAACAAAGTGGTTTTTACATTTTTTTGGTGCACAAAATAGTTCTTGGAGCTTCATATGATTATAATTCAAGCACTGTAGTCTAATTTACTAAAATACTCTGGTCTGCTTCTACGGTTTTATTATAGTGATTGTAATAATAAAATGCATATATACCTTTATTGCTTAGCATTTTTCACATTGAAAGTAAGCATCAGTTTGCATGTTAGTTAACTGCCTGGGAAAACAACCAATTTGTAATATCAGAACTAACTTGTCATTGTGCTAATGATGTGAAAAGCCCCACCTTGCATGTTGATGAGATTGGTTACAAGATTGGAATAGTAGGATACAGGTGATTTAAAGAGACCTATGATGAAAATCAACTTTTGTAAGCTGATTGGACAGAACTGTGTGTAGGTACAGTGTGTTCGTTGTCGTATTAGAGTGGTATAAAGACAAGAAGTCACATTTTTAATTTCCTGATGTTAAAAAAGGGCCCAAATCCCAGTGAATTTGAGGCCCACCGCAATTTGATGTAGGAGTGCAGTTTTCCCCACCCACCAAATTGATTGACAGGTGCTTTGTCTCCATAATAACGTGTATACACACGTCCACAGAAGATATTTTTGCAAAGAAACTGGGATTAAAACATATAACTCTCTGTGATCAGCTGCACCTCAATAATTAATTTTCTAAATTTAAAATGTTTTTAAAACGGAGCATGCTAGTAATAAAGAGAGTAAACTTGGCATGTATTTCTTAACCACTATAATCACCACGGCCGCATGGTGTCAGTAAATGTACATATGTGTGTGTGTGTGTGTGTGTGTACTGCAAACGGCATTTGTGTGTGACTCATCATTTCAGAAAGGCTTGAATAAACTCCACCACAAAAACATCAAATAAACTTACTTGGCATATTTCAGCTTCGCCCATGTCTGTCTCTATCACTGTGCTGTTTATCTGACATAACGCATGATGAGAAGCAGACACACGTAGCGGTGGGCGGGGAGAAGCAGCTCATTTTCATTTAAAGCCACAGGCTACAAAAACAGCTACATAGTCTTCAGAGACTAAAATGGGCAGATTCTACATTATATAAATAATAATCTGATGGGTATTTTGAGCTGAAACTTTACAGACACATTTTGGAGACTGTAAAACAGGTGCCCTTTAAAGCAGCATTTTTGATACTTTAGTATTAAGGAAAACATTTTTATCCTGATCCTGGTGTTGACTTATGAATTATACACTTATAGCAGTTGTTTTATTGCTTTTCTTTTAAAATCCCCTTTAAAGGATATACTCAAAAAATGACTTTTGCAGTTTGTTCAAACTACTTTTTAAAATGAGTCGAAACAGCACAATTCTTACTTTATTTTTGGCACAAATTAATCGTTTTGTTCAATCCACTTAAATTTGTCAAAACGATGAAGCTAACTTAAGCGATTTGTGTTGGGACAGCATGAAGCTAATATGTGAGACCCAGCTTTTTTGGGGGTTGCAAACCTTCATGAGTTTTTTAATTCTGTCAAACACAAAATAGGTTATTTATAAAAAAGCTGAAAACCTGTAACCATTGACTTTCATAGTACACTGTAAAAAATAAATTGTTGAGAAAACAAGGCAACTTGATGCAGTAAGAACTTTGAGTCATTTCAACAATTGTTTTTTAGTTCTTCTCAGTAAGGATATTTTGTTCAGCTAACATAATTTTGTTTATTCATGCAATGTTGATTATTGTATTTTACTAATAAAGATATTCTTGTCACATCAACTGAAGCAACAGTTACCGCTATTGAGTCAATAAATTTTTTTCTGTTTAGTGGATGATTTTTTTCAAATTTGCAAAATTAGTAATAAATACTAGTTTGCATATCATCCTGTTTTTAATCATTTTACTTAAAAACGACAAACACAAACTTACTACATTCATTCATTCATCCATTTTCCTTCGGCTGCAACCCAGTACTGGGAAACACCCATTCACACTCAGACACCTGTACTGTGTGTCTTTGGACTGTGGGGCAAACTACCCGAAGGAAACCCACGTAAACACAGGGATGCCAACTGACCCAGCTGGGTCTCAAACCAGCGACCTTCTTGCTGTGAGGCGACTGTGCTACCAACTGCGCCACTGTGTCACGCCTCTTACAAGCAACAGATAAACAAGCTTCGATCGTACACGCATTCGCAAATTATTTAAATATCAACATTCCTGTTCAACACAAAAATGTTTGTCCAGAAAACTCAGTTAAACATTTAGACATGACATTTTAGCGAATATTGTTGACATAGCATATATTTTTATGTAGATCAATAGTTATTTACAATTCTTAGTATATATGACAGTAAAAGTACAGTGTGCTGAACAAATGCTGATATTATTTTTTACAGTGTACACTAAAAAAATCATCAGATTTAAAAGTTATATGATTGCGGACAATTTATATGGGCGGAATTTAAATGAACAAACGAAGCTGACATTACTAAATTCAATTTGTTTGTTTAAATTCGGCAAATATTAATAGTTTGCAACCACTTACCTTAAAAAAATGTGTAAATCCAAGGAATCATTTTTTTTCATTGTAGGAAAAACTAATTATATGGAAGTCAATAGTTACAGGTCTTCAGCTTTCTTCAAATGATTTTATTTTATGTTCAGCAGACGAAAGACAGTCAAACGAGTTTGGAAAAAGTAAAAGAAGTCTAAGTGATGGAATATTTTTCAGTTTTGTGTAAGCTGTCTCTGTAAAAGTGTGAAATGGATTTACATTATCTCCTACAGTTGGTGTGACAGCTCAATTTAGTGGCTAATAATGGGATCAGGACTACATGCTTTTTTTGATAGCACAAGAAACAAGTTAACATGAGAACAAACCTTTGAAATAAATTCCGAACAGCTATTTCTAAATAAAAAAACAGACCTTCACAACAAAGACAGTTATGGTAGATCTGCCTTCTGACCTCCAAAGCCAACTGGGTTCATTCTACCATGGACAATGTCATGTTAAGAAGTCAGTTGTTTCCTGTCACTACATTCCCCACAGCACATGTGTTTTTTGTACCTAACGCCATACATCTTCTTGCCTTTTTTAGATCGCCTTAAATCTTTTCTTTAAAGAAACACATTCTTGCCTTTTCCACCTTGTTGTCTGTATTTGCCTTTGTGAGATTAATGGGCCGTAATCTCAAGCATAAAAGAAAACACTTGCAGCACGCATAGATTTCCCAGTAGATTACCTCTTAATCATTACAGCCGTCCACAGGGTGGGAAGAAAAGGAACTCGACAACAACCAAACAAAAACAAAAGAAGGGCATTACCCTGTTCCCATCTCCAAACTGCCAGCTTATTTTATAGTACCCGTCGTTGCTGTGTTTTAGAGCTCATTAAAGTGGTCTCAGTTAAGTCCAGCTCCTTTAAAAAAAAACAAGATTTCTCTCAAGCAGGAAGGTTTCTTATATAAGTCCCCCTCCCTATGGTCCAGGATGCATGATCAGACATTCTGGTCTTGGCTTTTTGGGTTATAGCTTTTGTTAATGAGATCGTTCTGGCATGTGCATAGAACATGAACTTTTAAACCGATGTTAGCATCGGAGTAATTAGTGCCAACTTGATTTTGTGAGTTTGAATTTGGTAGTACATTTTCTTGAAAAGCCATCCAGTCTGTGATACTTGTTAATATTTGACATTAATGTTGAATTTGCTAAACCTTTAGATAATTAATTAGGTATCATATGAACAATTTGACTGTATAACTAATGTTATTTTATTTTTTAATTTGTAATACATTTGTAATTTTTTGTATATATTTTTAGATTTTAAGCATGTTTTGTTCATTGCTTTAGCTTATTGCATTTTACTAATATTAAGATATAAATTTTACTGTAAAGTGTTATGGAATTTAATATGTTAAATAAAATTAGTGATGTATTATTTTAGACATACACTACCTGACAAAAGTCTTGTCATCAATCCCAGTTGTAAGAGCTACAAACTATGACTTCTAGTTGATCATTTGGAAAAGTGGCAGAAGGTAGATTTTTCAGTTTAATCACCTATTGAACTGCATCCCAACCATCACAAATACTGCAGAAGATCCATTGGAACCTGCATGGACTAACAATTTTCATAGAAATCAATCAGGTTTGGTGAAGGAAAAATCACAGTTTGGGGTTACATTCAGTATCGGGGGGAAAGCGAGAGATCTGAAGAGTGGATGACAAAATCAACAGGCTGAGGTATCAATATATTTATGCTGCCCATTACGTTACAAACCGCAGGAGAGGGCAAATTCTTCAGCAGGATAGCGCTGCTTCTCATACTTTAGCCTCCACATCAAAGCTCCTAATAGCAAAGAAGGTCAAGGTGCTCCAGGATTGGCCAGCCCAGTCGTCAGACATGAACATTATTGAGCATGTCTGGGGTAAGATAAAGGAAGAGGCATTAAAGATAAATACAAAGAATCTTTCGAACTCTGGGAGTCCTGCAAAAACGCTTTCTTTGCTATTCCATATGACTTTATTAATAAGTTATTTGAGTCATTGTAGAGAAGTATGGATGCAGCCGTCCAGTTCATGGTAGTCATACTCAATGTTAATTCTTTTTCCACTGCACCATGACTTTATATTCTATACTGTACATTATTTCTGTTAAGCGACAAGACTTTTGTGTAAGCAAAGTCATACCTTACTCTCCTAATTAAATAATTAAAAATCAAGACATTATCATATTTTATTTTGGTTGAATAAGCGTAATCTAGAGGCCTTTGCCTTTCATATAAGCCACTTCTGATACCAAGTGATCAACTAGAAGTCAAGTTATTTTTGTTGCTCCTAAAAATTGTCTGAGCTAAAGGAAGATCAAATTAAGATGAAACAATGAGCCATGAAATGTTCGTATAAATAACTGACAAGAGTGTTAGGTCTTAGGGTGTATTTATATTTGGCAGGTTTGGTTTGAATGAACTCTTGTGCATTTAAGGGGAAAGTTCACCCAAAAAAATGAGAATTTACTCACTGTTTGCTCACCCTCACAACATGGTTCCGAACCTTTACGAATGTTCTTTTTTTCTGTTGAACACAAAAGAAGATATTTTGTAGAATGTTACAACTGGGGAAACACTTTACTTGAAGGGGTGGTCGCATGCTTACTGCAACTGTCATGAAATGTCATTAACTCAGTTCTGTCAGGTGACACAGTTTGAGATGTCTTTGTTGCTTGACATAAACAAATGCATCATAATCTGTCTTTGTCTTTATAATGACAACTAGACATTACAAAGACAACATAACTATTCATAAATATGTCATAGACATGGTTGTCATGAGGCCATTATTATTGTGTCTGAATATTTTTTCTAATCACTTGTGTCATTAATATTTCTTTGTGAAAGTGTCAATACCAGAATTTTATAACAGCATCATTGATATTTACATTTTAATGACAAATTTCATTTGTACTACCGTACTGTAAAACCCAACAGTCAACTTTATCAAATGAATGGAGTGAAGTTAACTCATAATTTACTGAAAGTTAATTCTACTCATTTGAAAAGGGTTTTGAACTCAGTGTTGAAGGTAATGAGTTTATTAAATACATCATTACTTCAACTTAAATGGAGTAAGTTTTGAGTAAACTCAAATGGTTTGTTGCAATCAGTTTCTTCAAACGGTTTGAGTTGCCTTAACTTATTGGGTTTTACAGTACTCAGTTGGTTTGAGTTCTCTTCATTTATTGGTTTTTACTGTGCTCAAATTGCTTCATTTACCCAAATAAATTAAGTTTACAGTACTCATTAGGATTAGTTTTTGAACTTAACTGTTTTTTTGCAATTGGTTTCCACAAATGGTTTGAGGTACCTTAACCTTTTGGGGTTTACTGTGTAGAGGTCAAGACAAATATTTATGATTCTGTTATAAAATTCATGACACAATTAAATGGCCTTATGGAAATATTTTTTTTATGACAGATTTATGACAAGTTATGTTGTCTTCATAATTTCAAGTTTTTTGTCTTTGTAACGTGAAGTTGTCATAACAAATGCATCTCAAACAATGTCAAATTTGCATTTAAAATATCATAATTGAGTGAACGACACTTAATGACAGTTGTCATAAGCATACATGATAAAATCTCTTCCCTAATCATGATTATTAAAGTTTCATGACTGTCTTTTGAGAATCTCCTTCAAGGAAAGTGTTATGGAAATGGGTAACAATTGACATCCAAGGTAGGGAAAGCATCTATTTTGAAATTAGCAATTACAAGTTTCCAAAATGTTTCCGTACACAAGAAGAAAATAAACTCAAACAGATTTGAAACAAGTAAAGAGTGAGTAAATAATAACAGAGTTATCAGTTTTGGGTAAATTTTTCCTTTAATTTTGATGCGTGAATGCTTCCTCTGAATCTTAGTGTGCTCCAAACAAGCAAACCAAGAATGAAAATATGGATTTTGGTACACTAAAATGTAAACACCATAGATGTGCGCACAACCACAGATTTGGTCACTGCTCCATTCCAAAGTTGGTTAATACAAAGCCTGTGCACGCTTGTAGTCATTATGCCTACTTGGCGCTTTTGACTTCTGAGACAGACCTGATAAAATTACACCTAAGTCTGTCCCTGTTTCTGAACTCATCTCAACCCCAATGTAAATGTCGTTGACAGGTACTGTACACAGCCTGCAGCGCCACAGTCAGTAGAGTAAATTCCTGCTGTTCTGTTGACTGATTATCATTTAATGATTTGTCTAAAATGAAATATTACAAAGTTTTGGACCAAAACCTACTGGGATCTCAGGTCAAACCTCTGCTTTTGTATCCAAGTAGACCCCCAAAGATCTCTAATGCATGCTACATTGTAACTATGTTCAATTGGTTGTTCCAAAGTTACAGTATGTTATAAAGACATGGTCCAGGCCAAATGAAGCGAGTACAAAAATACAAGATATATCTTAAAATCAGAAGTTTGTTTTGTTTTTTCAACAGCTGTAATGGCTAATACAGATTCCAGAGGTGGTCTGAAACATGAAAGGTAGCATGACTGACTGACCGCATTGCTTTGAATCACACAGAGATATGGCCTCTTTCTTATTTTCACAGCGATATGGCTCCATTCTTGTTATGCCCATAATCCACCTCTTCTTTTGATTTACTATCATGTCAGAAACAGTGCTGCAAAATGATCTTTGTCCGCGAATGTTTCTGTGGACCTGCATGGAGGTTAAAAAGTGAGATTAGTTTCTCATAAACTAAAGGAATTGGGTTTACGGTACGGGTTTG
Organism: Danio aesculapii; assembly: GCF_903798145.1. Taxonomy (NCBI): domain Eukaryota; kingdom Metazoa; phylum Chordata; class Actinopteri; order Cypriniformes; family Danionidae; genus Danio; species Danio aesculapii. The sequence continues at coordinate 34,690,064 of NC_079436.1, read as the reverse complement.
GGCAACAGCCTGCCGTGGTTTAATTCCACATAAATCATGAGCTTATTTGCTAGAGAACCTTGAAGTCTTGTGTTGAGGAACAAGGTCAAACTACTTCTCTGAATGCTTTAAGTGAAATCAGACCATAGCATGGATTGCTGATCTTGTGGTATAACTGTAAATGATCTGTGTCTGTCAGACGTGTCCCGCCAAGCTCTGTCCGTTTGGCTGAACTCCCATAAAACATGGATATTTCCTAAATAATAAGCTCAAAACTTGTAAATGGCCTGTCTGTGATGGTGAAATTTTGAAAAGAGAGTTATTTTTGTATATGGCTTGCATATGGTTTTTAATTACTACAGTTTTGTTTTGTTTAATTTTCCACTATGCAAATGATTCTCAATATATCATACTTGGTTTTAAACGGTGAAACATCTGCATAGATTTTAAGCACTTATAAATGTCACAGCCGTTTAAGGGTTTTATTGCATGATTTGAATGCAAAACCAGATGCCAGTGTGGTACCGTTCAGCAGGTGTGGGATTTTAAATACATTGTAATCTTCTGAAAGTGAGCAGAACATTAGACAACACTGATAACAAGTTGTACTGTTCTTTCGAGTAATCCTAGCTGCGGTGGTCCCATTTTACGGCATAGTGCACACTGTTTTATGCAGCAATATTTCATACCGAATCAGTTTCATATACTCGTAGACTTCTGGCTTCGGGATTAAAGTTAACTTGAAAATCTACACCCGTCAGGTTAAAGTTTCTGTTGATGGATCAACCAGAGATGTCACTTTGTGTCATTTTTCAGGTGGAATGATTCTTAATCCTGCCTACTTTGGCACCAAAGGGCACAACAACACCATGATCCATGAGATGGGTCATATTTTTGGACTGTACCATGTGTTTAAGGGTGTGAGTGAACGCGAATCATGTGATGACCCCTGTCAAGAGACCACCGCATCGATGGAGACAGGAGATCTGTGTGCGGATACAGCACCAACGCCAAAGTCTAAAGCATGTCATGACCCTGATCCAGTCAACGACACGTGTGGCCTTACCCAATACAAAAACACACCGTACAACAACTACATGAGTTACACAGGTAGGATCAGTTTACTGCTTCTGTTCGAAATCAAAAGTGATTTATACAATTAAAAAATTCTGAGCATCATTTATTCAATGACTTTTTTCCCCTATATTCATAGAATATGTTTTGTTTAGCTTTGTTTGGAAAATTGCTATCATATATTACAGTGTTTTATTTATTTATTTATTTATTTTTACCAAGAAACAAGTTGTCATTTAGTGTAACAAAAATAGCATATAACAAAAAATGCATATCAGCATTTTTAGAACAAGAACTATTGGATGAGACGTGAAAAGAATCTTTAAGGATCACAGTGCAGCCCCCAAATATGAATTGATTGTTGTTTTAATTTTTTTTATACTTTTTTTATGGGCTTTACCCCTTTGTCAGCATGAAGTTGTTTAAATAAAATATAATAAAATAAACTAAATAAAATATACTTAAAATAAATTTGTGATATAAAATAGAACAAATTATTTTACCATTACGGCTCATCCTTATTTTCATAAGAACCGGTCATAACTTATTTTTTCATTAATAAATAAATAAATATATATATATATATATATATATATATATATATATATATATATATATATATATATATATATATATATATATATATATATATATATATATATATATATATATATATACATGAAATAAATATATATATATATTACTCTGAATGATGTTAACATTATTCCACCCATATTTTCACAGTTTATTATGGACACTTATCTTGCATTTAACAGGGTTCAAACAGTCATGGAAAACCTGGAAAAGTCATGAAATTTTGACATGACATTTTCCAGGCCTGTAAATGTTTTGGAAAAACAGAAAAACCCACAAAGTTTTGTAAAAGTCATGGAAATTAGTTGAACAAAAAATCTGTATACTTGAATATAGGTTAGTGGTCCTTACTTCTTTTGTGTCTTTGGCCAAAAACATGCTCTCACATTATTAGTGCTGTGTAAGCATTATCTAAATCAATTTTACATAGATATAAAAATGACTTTAAGCTAAATAGATTGTTGCATTTTTTTATGTAATAATTTGAACGTGCATTGTTTTCCTTACCTAGTATACGTAGACTTTACATGAAACATTAGGTCATAAAAATTTACTTAAAAGTCATGGAATTTTAATAATAAAAAGGTTTATGAACCCTGATTCAATATGCTTTATATGTATATAAATTCAAAAGAAAAAAAAAAGAAAATTCCAAATGTAAAGATTTCAACTTTTTATTTGTTACAGATGATGACTGTACCAACCATTTTACACCCAATCAAGTAGCTCGGATGCACTGCTATATTGATTTGGTCTACAAAACCTGGGTCCATGAAAGAAAGCCCACCCCTGTTCCACTAGCACCAGTGGTGATTGGTCAAAAAGCGGACTCCGTCTCCATTCACTGGCTGAATCCAATCAGTGGGCCGCTTGCCCACAGGTAAAGTAAGGAGCATACATAATGCTGGCAAAGAGGAAATAAATATTTATCAGTAAAAACATTTATCCATTTATGTTACAGTATTCTTCTTCAGGTAAATTGATTTCTTCTTTAACAAATCGACTGATTTTCACCTGATTTGATTTTCAAAAACCTTTATACTTGGCCACATAATCACACCTAAAATCCAAATTAACTTTTTCCTACATGATTTCTATGCCATATAAATATACAGTCTGAAAAGTTGAAGTCAGAATTATTAGCCCCCCTTTGAATTTGTTTTTCTTTTTAAAATATTTCCCAAATAATGTTTAACAGAGCAAGGAAATTTTTACAGTATGTCTGATAATATTTTTTTCTTCTGGAGAAAGTCTTATTTGTTTTATTTCGGCTAGTTTTTTAAAAACCATTTTAAGGACAAAATTAATAGCCTCTTTAAGCTGTAGATTTTTTCGACTGTCAACAGAACATTACCCTAACCTGACTTGTTAACCTGATTAACCTAGTTAACCCTTTAAATGTCATTTTAAGCTGTATAGAGGTGTCCTGAAAAAGATCTAGTAAAATATTATTTACTGTCATCATGGCAAAGATAAAATAAATCAGTTATTAGTTAGGGGGGGGGGGGGGTAATAACTCATATAAAGGGGGACATATAAATCATACTTTACTTCAAGGTCCAAATCTCACTATTAGCAAACCATTAACTATGAATTATGAGCTCAGTAAACTCATAGTCTGCTGCTTATTGATACTCATTTAGGAAATTGTTAAGTTTGTATTGGGTAGGATTAGTGTAAATGTAAAATGTGCAGAATATGTGCTTTATAAGAACAAATAAACAGCCAATATCTTAATATCATGCAGATAATGAGCCCTATAGTTAATTATGAGAATTGGTACTTAAACTAAATTGTTACCTAAATATATTATAAATATGTGGATGTAATATTGTGGCACATAGGACCAATCAGTTTTGTATTTTATTCACTTATCAGACAGCTGTCACACAGTTTATGTAACTTTACTGTTCTGCGTGTGTCTGTGCAGGGAGGGTGATATGAACTGCCAGCTCTGCGATGAGAACGGAGCTCTCCATCAATATGCCCATGAGGCCACTTCACCTCACGCTTGTGATTCCACTGGATACTGGACGCCAGAAGAAGCAGTGGGTTAGTAATTTACCGTAACATTTGTAGCTTTACTTTATACAGATATTTGTGCTAAACAAAAAAGAAAAATGAAATAAACAATATAAAAATATTTTGCTTTTAAATTCAGGGTCAGAAATGAACTTTCTGGTATTTTCAACTGTGACTAATCTAAATGCTTCTAATTGGCCATTGCAATCATAAGCTCAACAGAAATGTGGGGATTGGTTGTAATGGCAAATGCTGCAATATCATACTTTTTTTTTTACATAAACAGATATATAGTGCACAGCATAAATAATATGTCCCTTTTTAAAACTTATTTCTCAGGAAATATAGACTAAATATATATTTTTTGCATTTAAACAAAACATTTATTTTCATTAAAAAAGAAGTGTGGCCACCTAACGTCTTTAATACATTTAAATGCATTAAAAACCTTTTTCCTTTTTATTAACATTTTATTAAATTTTTTCCTAAACAAATTCATTGTGGTGTACATATTTTTGCTGCATGATGTAAAGTTATTTTTTTAGATTAGTTCCAGTTTGGCTTTGGTACAGAGTAATCTAATGTATGTACACAAATATCTGATTGAATAGCTTCCTGTAGAAAGTATTAATTCAAAAAGAGATCTGTAAGGGGTGTACTCATTGATGTTGAGTAAGGGCCCTATTATACACCCAGCGCAATAAGGTGCAAGATGTGTTTGGCGCGATTTTTTTTTTCTATTTTCAGACCAACGCAATTTTTAATTTTCCTGCTTTGCAACACATTGTTTTAATAGCAAATCCATTTGGGCCATTCAGTTTATTTTCAGTTTATTTCAGGTTATAAATGTTTTTGTTTATAAATGTTTTGTTGTTTTTGTATAATGTTATTATGATTAGTAATGTTAGTTATTATATGCATATTTATATAGATTTTTTAATTAAAAACAAGCTTAGATTTGTCCACCTGTTAATTTTCGCCCATATGGGGCATAGGACGTGTGTTTGGATATTTTCAGACCACACTTTATAATTATTGTTCATTTATTTGTTTGCTGGAAATTAGAACTGAATTTAAAAATAGTTTTGAAACATCTTTGCGCTTAACAAACAAAATTAAATATGTAGGCTAATGGATGTCTTTAGTGGAGTGAGTACAACACCGTTTCCTTATCCTTGAAAGTAAAGGAGTAAAGTAAAGCGTATAAGTAAAGAGAAAGTAAAGAGGCTGAATAGCGGAGACTCGTTCTTTATCCTCACTGCAGATGATCTGTTTAACTGTTTAACGCCAGTGAAGCGTTCAGCATTTCCTCTTACAGAGCCCACCATGTAAATAGCAAATGCACCATGCTGTGACAAAACTGACTCTTAAAGGGAATGTGAGATGTGACTCTGATTGGTTTAATGTACGTTGTGCTCAAAACACACCATAACTCATTAAGAGAATGGGCTCTATTTTGACGATCCATGCGCAAAGTGCAAAGCGCAGGGTGCAAAAAAGGACGTGTCAGAATCTACTTTTGCTAATATAAGGACGGAAAAATCCGCTTTGCGCCGTGGCGCATGGTCTAAAAGGGTTGAGCTTATTTTCTTAATGAGTTATAGGTGTGTTTTGAGAATAAACCAATCAGAGTCTCATCTCCCATTCCCTTTAAGAGTCAGTTGTGTCGCGCCATAGTGCATTTGCTATTTACATGACGGACTTTGTAAGTGGAAAAACTGAACCCTAAAGTGGAAAAACTAAACAGAGCATCTACTGCACGAGAATGAGAGATGAGCCTCCTCATTATTTAATTTTGCTTTCAATCTCGTGGATAGGTACGCAACTTCTTGTGCGCACAGACATCCATTAGCCTATAAATAAATAAGCACAAAGATTTGTTTCAAAACGATTTCTAAATTCAGTTCTAATTTCCAGCAAACTAATAAATGAACAATAATAACGAAGTGTGTTCAAAAAACTGAGTTATATGCTAAAACACATGCTATGCCCCATGTGGTCTAAAACCTGACAGGTGGGCAAATCAAGCTTGTTTTTAATAAAACAAATATAAATATGCATATAATAAATAATACTGCTAATAATGATAACCTCATACAAAAGCAAATTGTAATGAATAAACTGAAAAATCCTCCCGAGATGAAGAAGGCATGGAAGTATGGTTTTTATATTTATGTAGGCTAGAAAATAATATGTTTTGTAATATTTTGATCTTTTATATTTATATCCTATATATAATCTTAATATTTTAATTGTTTTTTTATATGTAAAGATATTCGTGTATTGCTGTACATCCTGTTTGTATTAAGCAATGTGTAAGTGCGGCGCATAACTAACGCGCTGATCTATCTATCTTCACATCTAACTGCGCTGGACTTTAGACCGGCTTTGTTCTGGTCTATAGAACATAAAATTTTCTGAAAATAGCAATGCGCCTCAATGCGCCTCAACACGCCTCCTTTTTTAGATTAGAACGCCTATGGGCGCACATATAAGCGCAAATGCATTTGCTATTTAAACAGCGTGGCGCAAAAAAACGACTCTTGCGCCAAGCTGAAACTAGCAAAAAACAATTGCGTCATGCCTTGCGCCACATTGTGCCGGGTGTATGATAGGGCTCAATGAGCATAACTCTTTTAGACCATGTTCTGTGGTGCAAAGCGTATTTTTCCATCCTTAAAATAGCAAAAGTGGATTCGTACACATTCTAATGCTTTTGCGCCCTGCAATTTAGACTTAGCGCCTAGATAGTTAAAATAGAGCCCTAAATGTACTTCTTTGGACAATTCACTTTAATAACCATAATAGTTTTTTAGAGTACACGTGCATCCAAGGAAAGTTTGACCTCTTCATCTTGAATTTTTGTGGTATTTTTAAAATTCATTTTGGTGCGTTTTTTTGCCACAAAACCAATGCTGAAATAAACTGCATTTCGTTTTAACATCAGGATCCTACAAAGTTCTTCCATACGCATGTCTTGAATTGTAAGATGGTGAGCGCATGACAAAAACACTGTTGGACGTGTTCTTGATCCTCAACACACCACTGAATATGTCACGAATGATCGTCAATGTAAAAAACAATACCTGCTCTTTGATTAATGAGGATAGAGAGAATTTAGCCCTGGCTTCTTTCTCCAAGTTTGTGCATTCACATTCAGGTGGATCGTTCAGTCGCATGCGGGCCAGGTGCGTGCAAGTCTGGAAAAATTTAGGGAATAAATCATTAAATCATAATTGCCAGGTTAAAGAACACTCTTTTTGCCATCAATGAATAAAAAAGGCCTTTGGCACAGCGTCAAGTTTTGGTAATATTGGGTGGTGTCCAGAAGCGGCCTGTCATAAAAAAAAGCGATGTGTATCCTGTGCAGCTTTTCAACTTTATTCCTCGCGTAACAGATGTTACTGATTATTCTAATCAGAAATTGCTGCTCTGCCCACTCACTGACGTGCTACAGATAAGATTGTGCTTTGAAAAGTCCACCCAAAATGTGGAAATCCTCTCATGGCATGCGGTCGTATTCATAAAGCGCGGTATCATGAGAGAGGTTAAACGTAAAAATCATCCAGTTAGGTGGTAGTGGAGTGATTTTTGGCTCAGAGTCTTGTTTTGAGAAACAGATTGATGAGAAATGAAGCCTTAAATTTGAAAATAAAAATATACGTCTCTTAAGAAAACAATATCTTTTCTATATTAATGATGAATGAGATTTACTTCCATCGGTTCAGGGTTGTAATAAATTACGGTAACCTATTGTTTTTGGTTTATTTTTAAAAACTTGATGAAGTGCACGATGACTACCTAATGTGAATTATTTTGTCGGTCAGTTAATCACGTCAGAGAGACTTTAAGAGGAGTATGACAACACTGTTTGTGTAGTATGAAATAATGCTCACGGTAATACAGCTGAATCATTTGATATCTGTATTAGCGCAGGCCAATTCAGTACCAACAAATCATACTTGGATCTCAGATCTCACATCTTGTAGTGCTCAGCTCCTACTAACCTAAGGTGCGTTTCCCAAACAACGACATAACTCGCGGCTGAACTATCATAGTACGATGCAACGTTTGGGAAAAGTATCTTTCTTTTAGTGACGAGTGTTTCCCAAAACTGTACTTTCTCTATAGGAGATCCATCATTTAAACCACATTAGTTATAACGTAAAATATCCATAATGATGCTCTAAACGGGGTGGAGTAACCACTTCTTTAAAGAAAAACCCCATCATTTTTGTGCAAATTATATTATTTTACACGCACATGGATTTTAAAAAATCTAATATTAGTTTCGGTAAAAACATGCACTCGTTTTCCATATTAATTGAAATATATATATAAATGGCACATGTAGGCCATATGTTTCTTTAACGCATATTATTGAGAATATTTCATTTTCTATTCTAAAACATAAAAACACTTGGCTAACACATATTCTAATCTCATATATAAATCATATAAATCTTTAATGGTTTTAATTTACAGTAGGCGATTTATTAAGAAATGAAGAAAAATCTTGCTTAATAATAATAATAATAATGATGATGATGATGATGATGATAATGATGATGATGATGATGATAATGATGATGATGATGATAATAATAATAATAATAATAATAATAATAATAATAATACATTTTTTATTATTATTAAGTAGGATCTTGTTTTTTTATTTTATTTTATTTATTGTAAAAGTCTACTTTTACACTTTGACACATTCAAACCACTGCAGAAATGTTCTATACCGGCCCATAGTGATACATTTCTTATAAAAAGCATTAACGTATGATATAAATAAATTTGTTTTCAGAACCTTTGGAAACGTAAAGTAAATTCCCCTTTTAAATATTAGGTCACCTAAAGCTTTCGTCATGAGCCATGGCTGTGTTCAAAATGGCATAAATGTGTTCAAAGTGCACTACGAAAAGGAGGGCAATTTTCAATATGAAGATCGCTGAAACTGAACTATAAAAAAAGCTAATTACACCTAAGAGAGATGACTTTAATGTTTTTTTAATCATTTAAATTTTAAATGTTGGAAGGTTCTAAACGAATAGGGCATGGGGGGATAACTGGGAATAGAACGCAGCCAGGAACTATGCTTCTAACTACAGCTCAAGAGGTATAGTTGCAAGCGTACAAGTTTGCGAAGCAGTTTGTGAATCTTCGTTGGAATGTTGGATGTGGTATATGCCAAATCAATGAACTGTGTTTGTAACAACGCAACTTACAACTTTACTTGGCTAATGATGGTTTTCGGAAACACACCCCTGTACCATAGCTTTGGTTTGTATTATAAGGCAGGTTTTAAGAAATAACAACTGATATTGTAATAATGGTTACAAAATTAGACCCTGGACATCACAACCTAGGGTTGTCTTAGGTTGTCTTAGGTTGCACTTGCATACTATTTGTCAATAGCCAAAAATACATTAAATACAGAAGGTCATAATCATTGGCTTTTCTTTTATGCCAAAAAGATCATGTTCCATTTTAAGACATTCTATACCTTTTCTACTATATTTTTGAATAGTAATGTGCATGGTAACACTTTTTAATAAGGTTGTATTAGTTAATGTTAGTAAATGGATATAAAAGTTTTTAATTGTTAGTTCATGTCAACACACAGTGCATTAACTAATATTAACAAGCAATAATTTGGATTGAACTGTGATTAATAAATGCTGTATAAGTATTGGTTGTTCTCAGTTCATGTTAGTAAATACATTAACTAAAATTAACTAATAAAAACTTTATGTTAAAGTGTACTCAACTTCAAAGGCGATTTTCAGTTTTTTTATTTTTTGAAAATTTTTTTTGTTTCTCAGTCAAATATTGTCCCCTCCTACCAAACCACACATCAATGGAAAGCTTATTTATTCAAATTTCATGTGATATTACCACGCAGAGTCATTTGATATCGGTATACAGAGTGTCCGCAGGGTCTTAAAATGTCTTAATTCTCAAAAACTAAATTGAAGGCCTTAAAAAGTTTTAAATTTACTGAAATATTGTCTTGTAGGTCCTAACTTTCTTAACAGGTCTTAATCTTAAATCTCAAACTTTTAACTTTTTTTTATTTTTTATTTAATTATTAATAATTATTTATTTGTTATCCTCACAATAACATTTGTTTGTAAAGTGTTCTATGTATTTACTGCTGAGGACACTGACCTGCTGAGGATACCGACCTTATTATTAAATTATAATTATTATTGTTGCATTATATAATGTAATAAATTTTAATCATTTTTTGATAGGCCAAATGAAAATCTTTTGCAACTACGATATTTGGAAAAAAAACTGTAGCGTTAAGCCTTGTATAAGTCTAAAATTTCATTCATAATGGTCTAAAAATGTCTTAAAAAGTCTTAAATTTAACTTGCTGAAACCTGCATAAACCAATTCGATACCGCCAAATCATACTTGGATATCAGATTTCTCATCTTGTTGTGCTCAGCTTCTGCTTACCTGTACCATAGCCTCGGTTTGTACTATAAGGCCGCCATTGGAGAAATAACATTGCTGAAAGAAAACCACAGATAATATTGAAATTTTAATAAAGGTTAAAAAATGTGACCCTGGACAGCAAAAGTCACTTTAGTGACCTAAAGTCTTAGGTTGCACTGGTATATTTTTGTCAATAGCCAAATATACATTATATACTGGTCATAATTATTGGTTTTTCTTTTATGTCAGAAATCATTAGAAAAGATCATGTTGAATTAAGATATTTTATACACTTTTCTACTATGTGATGTACGATACATTTTCTACTATGTCATGTTAACTCAGTGCATTAAATAATGTTAACAAGAAACAATTTGGATGTTAATAATGCATTAGAAAATCTTGAACTTTGAATATTAAATGCTGTATAAGTATTGTTCATTCTTAGTTCATGTTAGTAAATACATTAACTAAATTTAACTAATAAAAACTTGGTAAAGTGTGTACTCAACAATGTACTCAACTTTAGAGGCGATTTTCTCACATTCTAAGTTGTTTTTCTGTCAAATATTGTCCTCTCCCAACAAACCACACATCAATGGAAAGCTTATTTATTCAAATTTCACATGATTATACCATGCAGAGTCATTTGATATCTGTGTTAGCGCAGGCTAATTCAATACCAACAGATCAAACTTGGATCTCTGATCTCACATCTTATAGCGATCAGCTCCTGCTTACCTGTACCCTAGCCTCGGTTTGTACTATAATGTAGCTTTTAGAGAAATAACTGATATTTTAATAAAGGGGTAAAATGTGACCATGGACAACAAAACCAGTTTTTCAATAGCCAAAAATAGGTCATAATTATTGGTTTTTCTTTTATTCCAAAAAATAGTTAGCAATGATAATTTTCCATTAAGATATTTAACTGAATCTACTGAATATCTACTAACTGAATATATCTACTGAATCTATTCTTAAAGTTGGGTTGGGAGCTGGGTCTCTTCTACTCAAGCTATGGTGACTTTCACCTTGATATTTTAGCACGGATGTATACCTGACCGGTGAGCCGTCTGAATCAAATCAGCAGGATGCCTGACTTTAGCTGCAGTTTGGCAGTTTCACTTTAACTCATGAACATTTCATTTATTCCGTCGTGACAAACTGGGGTATTAGATGCAAATAAGGAACAAGAATTGGTGAGAGTGTTATAGAATGTAATAACGCTCACCAAACGGAAAGAAAACAAACTTCCACATTTTGCGATGTGTGTGTATGTGTGTGTGCGCAGTCCTTTACTGACAGCCGCCTGTGTGGATCTTGTCGGAAAATATGGCAAAAAGTCCTACATAACGGTAATAGTTTGATTGCAGTGTTTACTTCAGTAATGCCACTAATAGGCCTATATGCATACTCCACATGTCTTAATTCCATTTCTGTTCAGTTCAGTTATGACTTTAGTTGCATTAAGGTAATCAAAAATCTCTGTTTACATGCTAGACTCTTAATCAAAGTATTCATATTAAAATCATATTAAAGTATTGTTGCCCATGTAAACATACTCAATGTTGGACACAGCGTCAGGGCTCTGTGAACTTGGCATTGAGAAGCAGCATTTTCTGTATGTATGTACATCAAAAGCAAGTATGAAATCGCTGTTTGGAGCTTATGTAGGCCTACAGTTGAAAATGCATGTTTAACTGAATAAACAGTAAACACAAGTACATCTTATTGAACATAATTTATTTTCATCACCAATTATCATAGTAGAACAGTTTCTCAAGCAGTTTGTGATGCATTTTGAAAAGATTTAATCTAGATTAAAACATTTATCTATGACCACCTATAATATATATATATATATATATATATATATATATATATATATATATATATATATATATATATATATATATATATATATATATATATATATATATTAGGCATGTGCCGGTATCACATTTTCATGCTGCGATTAATTGATTGAGCTTTTATCACGGTATGCGGTATTATCACGAAATTGTAATTTTACTAGAGAAACAGGTAAAAAAACACAAAAAACTTCAGTTTCGTCAACTTAGTAACTTTAATAACTTTTTAATTAACTAAAAGTACTTCAAATATTTAAATACAAATAAATATAAATAAAACAATACACAATATAAAAGTAAACTTGAGCAATTATATCAAAGTGAATGTGCAAAGGGAAACCGTCTTCGATCAGCAATCGTGCAATGAACTGCCAACTATTCCAGCATGTTTTATGCAGCAGATGCCTTTCCAGCCACAACCCAATATTGGAAATCACCCATACACACTCATTCACACATACTCATACACTACAGTCAATTTAGCTTATTCAATACACTATTCACTCAGCCTATATTCAATAATAAACATAACAAAAACTGCCTGCTAATGCATGGGTAAATCTTCAAAGGGAACAGTGTTACATTTTAACCTTTCACCTCATCCTGCTTGCTGTTTCACTATTTAAACAATGAAAACATAATATAAGTCAAATTTGTTTCATTTTGATATTTGATTTACACTGTCTCTTTTGCAGAATATCAGTTTTAATAACCAATAATGGCCATTATAACAGTATAACGTACATTAAATTTAAACGATAAAGGTAAGCAATCAGTCAATGTGCAGAATCAGTGTATGTGGTTACGTAAATTAATATATTAGCTTATCTTTGCACTCAGCCAAAACAGTTAACTGAGAACAAGTGATTCAAAAGACATAAGAATTGTTAGATAGAGACAACAAGATGAATTCAATATCACGTTTAAAAACTATAGTGAGATGAGATCATCCAGCAGATGAACTGTCTGACATGCACTATACTCTCACCTGGGGTTTATGCTTACCCGCTGAACTAGTGTCTGCAGCTCTGGGCAGAGAGTGTGTGGTCATGTGATTTGCGTTTTTAGCCGTGTACTAGAATGAACAGAGAACTTTTCAGAATTGCTAAATGAAACGCCGGTGTATTTCTCGCGATTTCTCTGCGCCTCCCTTGCGTTTCTTCTCTCTGACTCTCAACTATTTTGACAAATACACACAGACGACGCACGCTCACACGGAGTCCAAAATAGGAGTTTGTGATTGGGCCAGCCCAATGTCAATACCGAAAAGAGCCAATGGGCTGCAGAGTGTCACATGGACCGGCCCGGTCTGTCTGTCCGGGAAAAAAAGCATCTACTTTCAGAGAGTCACAGATCACAGCAGCGTCAATCAATAAGGCAGAAAAAAAACGATAGGCTGCTAAGCCTTTTATGGGCCGATCAAATCATAAGACGATGATCAGCCCGGCCCAAAAAGTACGTCGGCCCACCGGGAAAGTGCCCGGTCTGCCAGATGGCAAGTCCGCCCCTGCGTGTGAGGATTATAGTGCGGTGGCAGCGGCGGCACGCACACAGGGCTTCTACATGTGGGGATTGTTTACATCAGAGTGCGCATCAGTTCTGCGCAGCATATACGCAGTGTTTCTTCAAGCGGTTGATGGAAAATAAGCTAAGGCGCGTTCTAAGAATATAAATTCGGATCTATTATTTTTCACGGTATTTTGAAGTGCCCGCGATAACAATATCGTGCATATTCATTACCGTGATTTATCGAATTACCGAATACCTGCACAAGCCTAATATATATATATATATATATATATATATATATATATATATATATATATATATATATATATATATATATAAACCCATTTTTGACCCACTTTACAATAAGGTGGTACTAGTTATTGTTAGTAAATGGATATTAAAAGTTGTTTATTGTTAGTTCATGTTGCATTAACTAACATTAGCAAGCAATAATTTGGATGTTAATAATGCATTAGAAAAAGTTGAACTATGATTATTAAATGCTGTATAGGTATTGTTCACTCTTAATTCATGTTAGTAAATACATTAACTAAAATGAACAAATACAAAATACTAATAGTTAGGTATTAACTAATATCTTTATTGTGAAGTGTGACCATGTGTTTTGCTAAACACTTAATGTAGACAAATTTAAAGGTAATTTTCTTAGTTTTTCGATTTTTTTGAACCCTCCCACTTTTTGATTTTCAAATTGTTGTTTTTCTGTCAAATATGGTCCCCTCCTAACAAACCACACATCAATGGAAAGCTTATTAATTCAAATTTCACATGATAATACCACATTGAGTCATTTGATGTCTGTATTAGGCCAATTTAATACCAACAGATCAAACTTAGATCTCAGATCTTAGATCTTATAGCGCTCAGCTCCTGCTTACCTGTATCACAGTTTGTACTATAAGGTAGCTTTTTGGAGAAAGAAGAGCGAGCAGAGACCTGGTTAAGGTTGCTGAAAGAAGGAAGGATGACACGCTCACAGATCTTGCCGCATTGCTTCTCCCGGCGGGAGCATTACACCACATCTGATACAGTCATTAATTCCACCCTGTGTGGAGGCCCTCGCTCTGTTTATCTGACCAATTGAGTTTTATGGTTTGCCTTGGCCTGCTGCTGTTTACCCTGTACACATCCACACATGTGAGGCCACGCTGGGTGCAAAGGAGCTCTGTCTGTCTATCTGTCTCTCCGTCGACCTGCAGTGCAGTTGAATCTATCATTGTAAAAGCTTTTTGGAAGCAGGGAGTTCACATGGCTTGATTGTTAGACTTGTGCTCTTTACATTAATATACAAAGGGTTGAGTTCTCTAAACAGATGTGCCACTTTAGCACTCAACATTTTGGCACAGAAGTGTCTGACCTTATTAATTAACTCCCTGTGGTCCTCAATTCAAAGTCAGCCATCATAGATGTACACTAATAGTTGTGAAGATACTATGGACGTCAGTGAGGAGCAACTGTTTAGTTAGGGTTTAGTTACTCTTGTTTTTAGCATAATAAGGGGCAGTAAATGATGACATATCACTTCAACCCTTTTTTTTTTTTACCAGTTTTCATTACATATTCAAGTCTTTAACTGCATATCTATCATTGATAGATCTCTTAACTGCTGCAACAACATGCAACTGATATTTCTGATATGTTAATAAAAGTAGTAAAATGAGACCCTCATCCACAAAATCAGTCTTATGTTGCACTGAAAAATATAGACTTTTATATGACAAAAATTATTAGCATATTATTTAAAAATAATGTTCCATAAAGATATTTTGTACATTTTACTACTTTAAGCATATCAAAACCCATTTATTGATTAGTAATGTGTATTGATAAGGTCTTCATATGGACAACTTTTTGTTTTCTGAGTAATAGTTTGTTAATACTGTTAATTGTAACCTAAACTAAAGTGTTACCAACTTTTTTTTAACTCTGAGATTCCAGATTTTTCCTGATACATACAATATATTGTATGTATAAACCTTAATTAAGAGAAAATGACACGTATAACTGGTGGTCTTTGTGGTCCAGGCTTACAAATAATAAAATAAAGCATACTTTGTTACCTTTTGGAACTTGCAAAAGTTCAGTTTGAGCAAATGGTTTTACCATATTTGTCATCATCAGAGCACACTTCCCCAGTACATTCAGTATCTGGCTCCTATCTCAACCATTTTTTTTTCTGAACTGTCATTTCCAACATCTTCAGAATCGATATTCTGGTTGCTGAAAGTTTATTTACCAAAGGCATTGACGCTAATGATACTGGCTGATGTTATTATTTTGCTTCCTTTATGCGTGAGTGAATATGATGTCTCCCGAGAAATTAGCAACCCTATTTTACAATCCATCCATCCATCCATCCATCCATCCATCCATCCATCCATCCATCCATCCATCCATCCATCCATCCATCCATCCAACCATCCATCCATCCATCGAGCCATCCATATTCTTTAATACATAAAAAAATGAATTGAGTAATGCAGAGATGGTTGATTTGCAACTAAAAAAAGGATGGGAAGGATAGATAAGGAAATTCCTGTCACTTGAGGTATTTCCAAGACTAGAGGTATGCAGGCTTACCATATCACCTCTTGATGTAAATAATACTTTTCTAAAATATCAAATATCATGTCATATTATAGATCATAATATATCAAATTGGAGACTTGATTGTAGACTTGAATGTATACTTGATACTGTATATATGAACTTATAACATATCACATCATATCATACATCATATCATATTGTGGATTTGATTGTAGACTTGATATTGCATTTATGAACCTATAACATCATATATCATATATCATATATCATATCATATAGCATATCATATCATATATCAAACTGTAGACTTGATTGTAGACTCCATACTGTATATATGAACCTATAACATCATTTATCATTTCATATCATACAATTTAATATCATGTCATATCATATCATATCATATCATATCATATCATATCATATCATATCATATCATATCATATCATATCATATCATATCAAACTGTTGACTTGATTGTAGACTCGATGCTGTATATATGAACCTATTATATCATATATCATATCATATCATATATCATATCATATCTCATATATCATGTCATATCATATATGTCATATTGTAGACTTGATACTGTATATATGAACCAATAACATCATATCATATCAAATTGTAGACTTGATAGTAGACTTGAGTGTAGACTTGATACTGTAAATGTGAATCAATAACACCATATATCATATCATAAATCATATCATATATCATATCATGTCATATCATATATCATATTATATCATATCATATCATATCATACTGTAGACTTGATTGTAGACTCGATACAATCTTGTTGACTTGATACTGTATATAATAACCTATAACACCAATTTCTTCTATGATTATCATTTTTTTCAGCCTCTTATGTATATGTTTACAGGTTTCTATATATCAAGTTTAAATTCAAGTCTACAAGTAGGTCCACAAAATGATATGATACTTCATTGTCACATAGAAATCAGATTTAGGTTTCAGCCGATTTACAATGTATTGCAAATGTAATCTAAAAATATGTATTGTTTCTAGTTCGATTAAGTCAATTCAGTTGATTGAAAATCCTGTAATTATGGGTTTCCCCAGCTAAATATTATACAGCACTGTTTTCAGCATTGATAATAATAAGAAATGTTTGTAAGCATTTAATCAGCATATTAGAATGATTCTTGAAGGATCATATGAAATTATATATATATATATATATATATATATATATATATATATATATATATATATATATATATATATATATATATATATAGGCACTGTGACATTTTAAAATTTGGTTCCAATTATTAATGTTAATGTATCTTAGATGAACAAGCAATGAACAGTATATTTATTACATTTATTCATGTATTAATGTTGGTTAATGAAAATAAAGTCATTCATTAACTAGAGCATTAAAGTTGGATTTTAATAAAGATCAACATGAACTAATAGAACCTTATTGTAAAATATGACAATAATTGTAAATTCAAAATTCAATTGTAACAATTTTTCACAACTGTCATGTTTTATTGTGTTTTTAACAAATAAAGGAAGCCTGACCATATGAGACTTCATTCAAATTTTTTTTTTAAACATCTTACTGATTCCAAACATTGAAAGTGAGGCTATACAGTCCCATTAATGTGTGTCAGATTGTATTAGTCTGCGACATCCTCCATATCTGAACACTGCGATACAAACAACAAAGACATTGCTCGTGTGTATACCGATAAACCTCTCTATCAGTGGGCACAATTGATTGTAAATGAAGTTTAAGTAATGTGTTTCTGATAGTGCTCCCCTAAGATTACCTTCCGCTGTCTCTCGCTCCCGTTCTTCAGGCCACCGAGGACATTAACTCTTAGTTTAATAAATTATTTTGTGAGCCCTGTCTGTCCCAATTAAGGCGCCAATCTGTCTCCTTTGCCAAGTTGCACCTGGGTCTTACGGTCGATTGAGGTCTAGGGAAATGTGCTTCACATCCATTGCCAAGACATGTGGTTTTTCCCAGACACTCTCTCTCTCCCTGTTTTCCCTTTCACTTGGTTTCTCCCTCTTTGCCTCCCATCCTGTCTTTTTTCGAAAATTGTCATAACAAGATTGAAGATTCAAGAGATTAAATGGTTGTTCATAATAAACACACAGAAGTACTCCGTTCCAAAAGCAAGTGAGCTGCTTGTGGAGTGAGCTTTTTTAAAGGAGCACTTCTCCCAGTGGAAATGCTGTTCTGAAAGCATTATTAATTTAATCCCAAAATGACAACTGAGTCATTATTTACTCACCCTGGTGTTGTTGTAATGATGAATGAACCTTTTTTTGAGAAAATAATTTGAATGTAATTTTAGTGCTGAGAAATTTTTAATCGTGATTAATCGTATCCAAAATAAAAGTTTGCTTTGACGTAATATATATGTGTGTGTCACTACTCCGGTAGTAATTGATACTAATAGGCCCAACGTGTTCCAAGAAAATATCCCTCACACCATTACACCACCGCCACCAACCTGAACTGTTGATACAAGGCAGGATGGATCCATGCTTTCATGTTGTTGATGCCAAATTCTGACCCTACCATTCGAATGTCGCAGCAGAAGTTGAGACAGTAGTGGCACCCGGTGTGATCTTCCACCCGTTGTGGTCTAGCTCATCCGCCTCAGTTCGTAGTGTTGATGTGTGTGTATATATATATATATATATATATATATATATATATATATATATATATATACCTGTTGTTCATTGCTACAGAAACTCATTCTGTCATTCGGACTTTTCTCTGATAAGTTCATTTGTGCATTTGTGTGCCTTTTTTTCAATGATTCCATGTGATCTGCAGTTTCATGAATGTGCAGGGTGAGGATTTTTATTCAATAACCCTTACAGACAAACCACATGAGCATCACATGACTTGTGCTTCACAGGTGATTCAAACACTTGATTGCACATTTGAAGCTCATGTCTTTTTTTTACTTCTCTTTTTCCAAGAGGGCACCTTGATGTCAAAACAACATCAAATAGACATCAAGCATGACACCATAAAACATGTCAAAAAATTCTTGACATCAATCAGATATCTATATGTTAATGCTCATTTGACCACCAAACAAAGGAAGTCAAAATATTATAATATAATAAAAGTTTTATATATTTTAAACCTTAAATTAAAAATGTACCCCACAATGCACCTTGATGTCAAAATGACATCAAATTGACATCTGTCTTGGTGTCAAAAAAACAATAACAACAATTTGATTTGATTATAGGAAAGTCAATGTCAAGGTGTGCGCTGGATTGTAGTCTTAAAAGGAAACAATGACATGTGGCAAACAACAACTCAGGACATATAAATAAAAACTGAACTGGAATTTTTAGGTCGAACTGTCTTTTTAAGATGCTCCCTAGGCAGTAAGACAGCTTACTACGTGTTCAATGAGAGATAGTAAATGCACTGTCCAAAGCAGTCCAATATTTTCTCAAGTTTTTAAATGCATTGCTATGGAAATGGCTGTTTTAGGGCTAATATGCCAGTTTTATTGCAGTGAATTATCTCATGCTTCCAGGTGTATGTCCCATTTGCCAAAAAGATTCTTAGTCTTTGATGGCGAGTTACAGTATTTTCCTTTTGGCTTTGGATGAGGTTTGCGTGTGTGTTTTCGCAGGGGCCCCTGATGTGTACCAACCGTGTGAGCCCAGCATGCAGGCCTGGAGTCCTGAAGTTAACCTGTATGAGCCCAATATGACGACGCCATGCCCCCAGAGCGAGGGCTGCTTGCTGGAGCTGCATTTCCTGCAGCCGGTGCTTCCTGACAGCCTGACCGTCTGGATCACCTACACCTCAGCCAGTAAGTACTGTCTTCACTTTGTACTTCATAAAAACTAAAAGCATGAAACTAAATCTGTTAAATCTAAAAAAATAAATAAATAAATAAATGTTTTATGAAACAGACCGATAAATAGATAAGATAATAGATAAAAAAAACACATTTTAACTCAACACTGGATTTATAAATACAGTTGAAGTCCCCCTGAATTATTAGCCCCCCTGTTTATTTTTTCCCCAATTTATGTTTAATGAAGAGAAGATTTTTTTTGAACACATTTCTAAACATAATAGTTTTAATAACTCATTTCAAATAACTGATTTATTGTATCTTTGCCATGATGACAGTAAATAATATTTGACTACATATTTTTCAAGACACTTCTATACAGCTTAAAGTCTTTAAAGGCTCAACTAGGTTAATTAGGTTAACTAGGCAGGTTAGAGTAATTAGGCAAGTTGTTGGATAATAATGGTTTGTTCTGTAGACTATCGAAAAAAATATATTTTAAAGGGGCTAATAATTTTGACCTTAAAATGGTTTTTAAAAAATTTAAAACTGCTTTCATTCTAGCTGTAATAAAACAAATAAGACTTTCTCCAGAAGAAAAAAGTATTATCAGACATACTGTGAAAATTTCCTTGCTCTGTTAAACATCATTTAGGAAATACTTAAAAAAGAAAAAAGAATTCAAAGGCAGGCTAATAATTCTGACTTCAACTGTACATATATATAAATACATTTTTTGTTCTTTTTTTAAAGAAAATTACTCTGTTCATCAAGGCGGCATTTATTAAATGTAAAAAAAAAGTTAAATTGTCAAATATTTATTTATTAAATATTTATTTATTACTTATTGTACGTAGTTTCAAATGAAATAATTACTCCAGTCATTATTGCTTTTATTACTATTACCATTAATAATAATAATAATAATAATTATAATAAAAATAATAATAATAATGACTATTATTAGAGTGATTTCTGAAGGATCATGTGACTGAAGACTGGAATAATGAAGCTGAAAAATTAAATTAAATTAAATTAAATTAAATTAAATTAAATTAAATTTAATTTAATTTAATTTAATTTAATTTAATTTAATTTAATTAAATTAAATTAAATTAAATTAAATTAAATTAAATTAAATTAAATTAAATTACAAAACTGCTTTTTTGAACAGTTATTTAATACTGCAATAACATTTAACATTTTTTACAATTTTTACTCTATTTTTAAATAAATAAATGCAGCCTTGGTGAGCAGGATAAGCTTTTAAATTTTAAAACTTTAAAAAATCTTACTCACCCCAAACGTTTGACCGGTAGTGCATATATACCATATATATAACAACTATAAACAATTTTGAGACCACTTAAAGTTATAAAAAAGGTATTGTGTTGTCTAAAATGAATATAAATATATCTGAAAACATGGCACTTGTTTGTTTAGAGCTTTGTATTTTTATTTTATATCTGAACAATAGGTTTTTGTGTGTTGTGATTGAATGCCAAGGGTTATTCCACCGAATATTGATTGCTTAAGTAATGGTGTCCAAACTTGGTCCTGGAGTGCCAGTGTCTTGCAAAATTTATCTCCAATTTGCCTCAACACATCTGCAAGGATTTTTCTAGAAAGCCTATTAGAGCTTGATTAGCTAGCCAAGGTGTGTCTAATTGGAGTTGGAACTAAACTTTGCAGGACACCGACCCTCCAGGACCGAGATTGGACAAACCTGGCTCAAGTCTTATGTTGCATAAAAAATAATAATAATATAAACTTTGACACTTTTGGTAATTTTATGCAATAAAATGCTCAAAATGACTAGAATTTTATTTTTAATAACAGAAGTCAAACACATAACTATAACCATAAATCAATTTCTGAGATTTTTCCACAGTTGTATACATAATTTTTTAATGTACTGTTATTAAATAATATATTAAATGAACTAATAAATGACAACAGCAAAATTAAGACTTTGAAATTACAAAAAAGCTAACAAACAAAAAAACTGATAGAACTGGAAAATTCATTAATTACTTAAAGGGTGGTGTTTTTAATGTTTTCGACAAGTTTTATTATTTTATTATATCAATTAATCCCTTATTTGGAACATTAATTTATTCCAGAGTTGTTATTATTTTTTTGTTTCAAAATTATTTTATTTTATGAACATACTAAAATGTCTTAAAATTCTAAAACAATAATAAGTTTACTTTTATTATTGTATTAATATTTTATAATTCATTCTGTTTTTTCCACAGACCAAAAGGCAATTGCCAATATTGTGTTCATAACAGAGAATGGCGAGTTGATCCACACAGGTCCTCAACATGCTTTCTGTGATATTCCTTTGACGCTCCATGTACACACTAGCAAGAAGGTCAAGGCCATTAAAATCTCCACCTTTGACAAGAAGCTTGAGATAGATGCTGTTCTCCTGACCTCGCGCCCCCAAAATCCTTTGTGCTCTGGCTGCCGCCCGCTTCTTTATAGAGTCATCAGAGAACCACCAATCAGAGAAGACCAGAGTCCTGCCATCGTCCAACAGCCCTCGTACACAGACAGGTACCAAAACGCATATGTTTGTGTTTAACAATAGCACTTTGACATACTTTTTAAAGGCAAGACACTGTAGGTGAATAGACAAAAAAAACGAAAAGTTATGGGTAGGGGAAAGTTATGACTAGGGGTGTCAAAATTAATTGTTTCTTCTGTGCACCGCGATGCAGACGCGGACAATTCGATATCGGTTCAGTAATAATCATAACCGGTTATTATGTACTGACGTCATTTACCTCATATGCGCGAGGGAGGCGAGCGTGAGTATTTACAACACTACAGGCGCCAACTACTTAAAAATTTCACTGTGTGTGTGTTTTCTGGAAAGTCTTTCACTGGCACTAACAGCAGAATCCCTATTTCTCTGCGATTGAGGGAATGAAAGTACTCCATTTCTCTCTCTCTCTCTCTCTCTCACTCTCACTGTGGCCCATTTCACCTGCTGGCGTGACTCTTCCTCCCCTCTCTTTTCCTCTCGGCTGTATGCATTCCCGCGGCTGTACCTTTGCATTGTCGCGGGACTCGACCAGATTTCATGCGGCGCAGGAATAAATTTCCGAATAAAGCGCGGCAGCGGTCGGTAACTCAGGTGTAATTTTAACAGGAGTGGGCGGTCTCACAATATCGCTCCCGAGCGAGCAAGCAAGCGCGCATGGCGTGTGTGTGTGTGTGTGTGAGTGCGCTTGTGTGTGCGTGTGCGTGTGTTTGTTTGGTGCTGTCTATGTTTGTGTATGTGTGTGAATGAGAGACAGTGTGGTGCTGTGTGTCCATGTGTGTGTGTGTGTTTATACAGACAGCTTGTTATAGCCACCCCCAAAATACAACACTGTGTATGGAAAGCATCGTCAATGCGCTGTGATGCACCGAATTGAACCGAATCGATGGCATGATAATCGTAACTGAACCGAACCGTGAGACCAGTATAGGTTCACACCTCTAGTTATGACAATACAGTATTTTCCCCAGCTAATTGATTAGATTAAGTATTACAGACATTTTATTTGTATTACAAGTTTTACCAAATTTGATGGTTAAATATGCAAACAAGGCATTATTTCATTATTGTACTAATTTGCTAATTTCTTGCACATAAACTCCTAACATTGGAAGAAGAGTATTCTGAACCAGTGGAGTCAAAGATTTAGCATATAGAGGATTTGGTGTCTCTCTTTTGAAGCCCAAATTCATAAAATACTACAAACCGACAAAGAAATGTGTAGAATAATCAGGAAAAACTATGTATGAACATTTCCCTTTGTAAAAACAACCCTTTAAAGTACAAAAAGTTCTGTACAGTTTGGTAATTGTACTCTGTAAGAATTATAATATTGCTGCCTAAAATCTTTTTGTTGAATCAAATTTATTTTTGTAGTCATCTTAACTCATCTCAAATCGGTCAAACTGAATAAACATGTTAAGTTAAACCTTGCATAACTAAAAAGTCGCTGCATATTGTATATATTTTTAGTTGTATAACTAAAAATAAACTGATTAACTCTTTAAAATTAAGCTAAAGTAACATAAAAACATTTGTTGTCATGACTTAGTGTCATATGATTTTTCAGAGTGTAAATGCTGCTGAAGGTTTATTATTTATGGCTCAGTGCAGGAGTAAAAAAACCTTTTTGAGAAAATTAGCTTTAAAAATACAGTACCTGGCAAAAGTCTTGTTGTTGATCTCAGTTGTAAGAGCAACAAATAATAACTTGACTTCTAGTTGATCATTTGGAAAAGTGGCAGAATGTAGATTTTTCAAATGAATCACCTGTTGAACTGCATCCTAATCATCCCAAATACTGCAGAAGACCTAGTGGAACCCGTATGCACTCACAAAAATCAGTTAAGTTTGGTGAAGGAAAATTTGGGGTTACATGATTTGGGGTTACATTCAGTATGGGGGCGTGCGAGAGATCAGCAGAGTGGATGGCAACATCCACTCTGCCACTCTTTTCCTGAAAGCAAAGAAGGTCAAGGTGCTCCAGGATTGGCCAGCCCAGTCACCAGATATGAACATTATTGAGCATGTCTGGGGTAAGATGAAGGAGAAGGCACTGAAGATAATTCCAAAGAATATTGATGAACTCTGGGAGTTCTGCAAGAACGCTTTCTTTGTCATTCCAAATGACTATTAATAAGTTATTTGAGTCATTGCAGAGATGTATGGATGCAGCCGTCCAAGCTCATGGGAGTCATACACAATATTAATTCTTTTTCCACTGCACAATGACTTTATATTCTATACTGTACATTATTTCTGTTAAGTGACCACACTTGTCTAAGCAAAGTCAGACCTTACCGTCCTAATTAAATAATTAAAAATCAAGACATGATTATATTTTATTTTGGTAAAATAAGCGTAATCTAGAGGCCTTTGCCTTTCATATAAGCCACTGTTGATACCAAATGATCAACTAGAAGTCAAGTTATTATTTGTTGTTCCTAAAACTTGGATAGGCGACAAGACTTTTGTCAGGTAATATTAGATATTAAAAATATTAAAAACCAAAAAATGAAAAGTAAAAAAAGCCCCAAATCTCAAAATTGACGAATGGAATGAAGCAGTGTTTTCCCTGCAGTATCTTGCCTTAAATATTTATTTGAAATTGGTGAACCATTAGTAATTCTGTCACATAAAAACATCTCTGTCATGTTTTTATTGTGTTTCGGATTGATTTACAGCTTTTCTGGGAGTATTATTTTTAAATGTGGCTTAAGTATAAATGCTGAACATGTTGAGTTTCTAAAACTGTCATCGAATATCCTCAGCGTATCAATGTTTTAAGCATTGTGCAACGGTTTTCGAAGAAACGTTTAAAAAAATCATTTCCACAGCCAAATCAATAAGAAGAATAATAATATCATGCATTTGACGTTGTCATTTCATTAGCCATTCATTTTACAAGAATCAACGCATTCGCCAAGTTCTGTCACATTTTATTCAGCTTGTTCCAATGCAGATTCATCAATGGGGCACTGGACTGTTGTACTTGCAATAGGTCAAAATGTCTAGAGATTAATAGCGTGGATCAGAGAATGAAACATTTCCAGAAAAGTTCCTTCCACAAGTCCTGTAAACTCAGAAAGATGGAAAGTCTACTGGGGATTGAGCTATGTGGATAGGGAAAGGAAAGAAAGACGGATTGGATCAGAGAAAGAGAGAGAGAGAGGTACAATGAAACCTTAGAATATAAACCAAATGTGACCGCTTTACCCGTAGAAACAGTAAACACCCGTGGCTGTTTGTAGCTGCTCTGAAATTGTTTCCAATCTCTTACTAAAGGGAGTAGTGTGCGTGATGTAGTTGCTGTGCAGTAAGTGAGAGACCTGTCATTTGGCAATGGAGACAGAAGAGTGACAGGGAGAGAAGGGGGAAAATGGGTGTGGGATTAAGAATGTTTTGTGGGAAAGCAGGCTACAGTGCCACCTTGAGGTCTGTTGAAATAACAAAGCACTTAACGTTGTTGTTGTCATTATTTTTTTCATTAAAGGCGAGTGAATGAAGGCGCTTAACCTTCAGAAAATCCTGATCATTAACCTTTAGAAGACCTGCTCTAAATATTAAACGAGCTATTACATTTGTATTCATATTATATTTGTAAAAAATCAGGTCATACATCCTTGTTGATATTGATTTTTGTTGAATTTGCTAATATTTTATATTTAAAAAAATTAATGGATGAATGGATATAAAAGTTAAAGAGGGAAAGCGGTGTTCACACATCAGAACAATAAAAGAGCAAAAATAGCTTTCAATTGATAACCAATGTAGTTTTAAATCTTTGTACTTCACATTCCTTCAAACCACTTAGGGTTTATATATTTTTAGATACATAAAAAATATAACTGGGATTACTGTTATATGTTGAAATACATACGGGTCAATATAAGCATGCTATTTAATTTGACTTAAATATATCTCTTAAGCTGAATTGCAATGTTAGATGATTTTTACTCCTATTTTATTTAACATTTACAAAATACAATGTTTGAAACATTGAATTAGACAATTTTCTTGCATGTTAGATGCTTTCTCTCTTCATAAAATCACTTGTATATGCTACAGAAGTTATTTAAATAGCAGCGTAACTAATATTGTGAAATGTTAATACATTTAAAAAATGTGTCCCACTATAATACAATGTTTTAAAACATTGCCATATCGTACTGCTATGAGTGTGAGATTGCGTTTATACAACAGTTCAATGGCATAATCATATATACAGTTGAAGTCAGAATTATTAGCCCTCTTTTGAATTTTTATTTCATTTTTAAATATTTCCCAAATGATGTTTAACAGAGCAAGGAAATTTTCACAGCATGTCTGATAATATTTTTTCTTCTAGAGAAAGTCTTATTTGGTTTATTTTGGCTAGAATAAAAGCAGTTTTTAATTTTTAAAAAAAACATTTTAAAGTGAAAATTATTAGCCCCTTTAAGCTATTTATTTTTTCAATTGTCTACAGAACAAACCATCATTATACAATAACTTGCCTAATTACTCTAACCCCCCTAGTTAACCTAATTATCCTAGTTAAGCCTTTTAATGTCACATTAAGCTGTGTAGAAGTGTCTTGAAAAACATCTAGTAAAATATTATGTACTGTCATGATGGCAAAGATAAAATAAATCAGTTATTAGAAATAAGTTATTAAAACTATTACGTTTAGAAATGGGTTGAAAAAATATTTCTCCGTTAAACATAAATTGGGGAAAAAAATAAACAGGGGGGCTAATAATTCTGACTTCAACAGTTTAAAAAAGAAAATCGAACATGAAGAGTCTAAAAATCCTTTTGTACGAGGAACTACTTCCGCCACTGATTCCCATCTGCAGCTGACGTCAGAACAGCAGAAACCGTTGCTTAAAACACACATTTTAAGATTATAAGGCTGAACGGTATGAAATGCTAGAATGTCACTTACCTGATTAATAATGTTTTGTTCAGCTGTATTTTGAAACTTACGTTGAGAAAACTTATTACGCGGTCTCTGTCGCCATCTTGTGGCGGAATGTCAACCGTCACTTTCATTGGTCTGCTCAGACAGAATCTCTGAAATTATAAAAATTTTAAAATAGGCATTATCCTTATAAATAAACTGCATAGTTGCAATCTGAACAACTACATTCTCAGCTAAAAAGCCTCAAAAGTACATTAGGTTGTCCATTAGCAGCAATTTTTTTCAAACTGTGAGTTTCCTGAGAGTGTCCTCTGCTTGTCGCTGAATGTGGTCAAAGTAATACACAAGGGTGAAGGATGAAGAGGCTGTATTAGTGCTATTATTTGCAGAATATAGCACAGCTATCAGCAAATCAGATTTAAGAACCAGACAGAACTGTTGTATATATATTACATTATGTACCTGTTGTGCTTTATAGGGTCCTAATGTTTCTTACTGCTTGTCTTATGTTTAAAAGGTAATACATTTTTTTTTAAAAAACTATTTTAATACATTCTAAAAAATACTGTCAAAGTTTCAATCCAAATTTACGTGAAACAATTAAATCTAATCGTTTGGGCAAAGTTGGGTAAAAAGCAATTAACAAATTTAACACAGGACTCAGGTTTGTTCTTGTTTTACTCAAATTTGGGTTAAAATTTTTGACACTATAGTTGATTACAGTGGAAAATGTTGAACTAGCCCAGTTATGTTTAGACCTTTAATGCGTTTAAGCTCAAGTTAAGTCACAACGAAGATGGTTTTATGGCCAGATAACCAGATTAAATATGTTTTACCTCACCAGAGGAGGTCTTATGCTGCAGGTCACTGCATCTCTCTAAAACTGGCTGTGCTATGAAAAGAGAAATATGGCTTATTCTTTTCACTTGCACAGAATCCTTCATTGGATCTCCCTTTGCTTTGGCTTTAAGTAGTCTCTCTTCTCTTCCCCCTGCCTGGAAGTCATCCATAATTAATAAGGGCAATTTGTTGAGTAATAAGAGCTGCTGGAGAAAGTAGATGATGCACAGTTAGCAGGGCATCTTCTTACCATTGGCCGGAAAACAACTGAAATCAAACAAGCCTTGGCAATCGTGGCCAGACTCTTTTTATAGGCTCACTGAATCAGATCAGGTCGATGCAGTGTGACATGCAACGATAACCTCAGCGTTCAAAGGACATTTCCATTTTTAACAAGGTTAGATTTGAGATCACCCTGAGGAAAATATAGTCGTGATCAAGTATTGCTGTTTTAAATTCATATTGTGTCTGAGCAATACAGCGGTTGTAGTGAAAATGAGCATTTCTGTGTTTTTAATGTTTGTCTCTGGTTTTAGTGCTCAGCGTTTTTTCATATATATGCATGCTTAAAGATAGAAAAATGCATTATTACTGAATATAATGTTAATGTAATACATTTGTTTTGTCTGTCTTTACTTAACTATGTCTATATCATATTTAATATTTTTCTATAACAGGAATAGAAAGAGCATGTTGGTATACATTTATGAATTTCTGCATTTATCCATCCATCCATCCATCCATCCATCCATCCATCCATCCATCCATCCATCCATCCATCCATCCATCCATCCATTCATCCATCCATCCATCCAAAACCTATTCATTCATCCACTTGTCCATCCATCCATCCATCCACAATCTGTTCATTCATCCACTTTTCCATCTACCCATCCATCCATCCATCCATCCATCCATCCATCCATCCATCCATCCATCCATCCATCCATCCACAATTTATTTGTCCATCTATCCATCCACGCATCCATTGTTCTATTGATCGATCAATCCATCCATCCATCCATCCATCCATCCATTCATCCATTCATCCATCTATCCATCTATCCATCCATCTTTCCATCCTTCCATCCATACATGCATCCACAACCCATCCATCCATCCATCCATAATCTTTGCACATCCATTTTTCCATCCATTTGTCCATCCATCCATCCATTCATCCACACACCCACTGTTCCATCATCCATTCATCCATCCATCCATCCATCCATCCATCCACACATACACTGTTACATCCATCCACCCATCCATTCCATACATCCACCCCATACATTCATCCACAATCCATCCATCCATCCACAATCTATTTGCCCATCCGTTTGTCCATCCATCCATCCATCCATCCACACATCCACTGTTCCATCCATCCACCCACCCATCCATTCCATCCATCCATCCATACATGCATCCACAATCCATTCGCCCATC
Source organism: Danio aesculapii (assembly GCF_903798145.1). Taxonomy (NCBI): domain Eukaryota; kingdom Metazoa; phylum Chordata; class Actinopteri; order Cypriniformes; family Danionidae; genus Danio; species Danio aesculapii. The sequence continues at coordinate 34,660,412 of NC_079436.1, read as the reverse complement.
CATCCATCCATCCATCCATCCATCCATCCATCCATCCATCCATTCATCCATTCATCCATTCATCCATCCATCTATCCATCCATACAAACATACATGCATCCACAAACCATTCGTCCACCCAACCATCCATCCATCCATCCCTCCATCCACCTATCCATTCCATCCATTCATTCATCCATGCATCCACAATCCATCCATCCATCCATCCATCCATCCATCCATCCATCCATCCATCCATCCATCCATCCATCCATCCATCCATCCATCCGGTTGTTTGTTTGAATATTTTCAAGTTGTATATTATTTATTTTAGTTTTTTAATTCATTTTCATTGTTTGTTATATTTTGATTTAGCTTTTCTCTTTAAAGTACTTCTATATTTTATTTATTAATTTACTTATTTTCATTTTTTCAATGTTTTAATTTTTCCATTTATTTATCTATATTTATTTCCTTTTTATTGAATTGCTTAACATTTATCTTTTTAAGATCCTCATCCTTTGCTCCTCATTGTATGTTTTCTAAATGTGTTTCACTCTTGTCCTCAGCGATGTGCAGAGGGATGTTCAGTACCTGTACAGGATCCAGGTGGAGTCGGACGGTTTGTTCAGTGAACTTTCCCCAGGCCTGCTTTACACTCACGGAGAGCATTTCTGTGGTGATGCCACACTACAGGGGTCAGTATCAACTTACTGTGTCTACTATGTGCTTTATTCATTTGTAAAGAATGTTTCATATTTCGGAGTATTTGTTTGACTCATTCGTGTTTTGAAGCGTAGCCAAAGACCTTCCACATACTTAACATAACTATAACCGCTGGCATCGCTCTCTCTCTCTCTTTCCCCTAAAACAGCACTGAGGATTGTGATGATGGAAATCTCTTAGATGGAGATGGTTGTTCAAAAAAATGCCATGTTGAAGCAGGTTTCAAGTGTCATGGTGAGTCACAGTCACAAAACAAATACTCTGGCCCTTAGACTATAAACACCACAACAGAAGCACCAAAAAACTTCCACACATGACTATAAACTTGGGTCATAATCATAAGCAGCTTTCAAAGCAGAACAATCCAAAGCAAAACAATACAATATTGCTGTCTCTTGTTGATTCAGATTCTTCTGCCACTGTTTTTTTTGCTTTATCAGACTGAACTGAGCTAGTATGTGATAAAGATCTTAAAAGGCCATGAAACCCCCTGTCTCATCAGGGTGTTTTCACACCTCTAGTTTGAAAAAAGTCAGGAAAGTGGGTCCAGCTTTGTTTAGGTGGGAGTGCCGAGTGGCGAAAAAGGGAAGGGTTTGCATGAAAATGTTTTCGAAAAAAAGAGTTTTCGGTTCAAGCACACACTGATTTTCACACAGACGCAGAGGAGAACGACAGTGCCCATGTTTACATTGGAATCAGTAATCAAATTATTTGCCAAATTATTAATTTGTTGATTTTAACTGCAGGTCAGCACTTTCACTTTCATTCAGCAATAATTCATACATGCCCCCCTGACGAATGAGATATTGGATGCAAGGAACTGATGGAAGAGTGTAGTTTTAATGGAATGTTTGATACTGCACGCCAAATGGGAGAAAAAAAATCTCTGCATTTCCTGGTAACTTAGATGCACTCGGTAGGTAGCGTCAGAAAGCTGTGTGTGTATAGAGTATCCTTTCAGTCCATATTGTAGTGATGTTAGCGTACTGTAAACTTAATAACTAAATAATTTTGACTAAGGTATGTCTAAAAACTGAAAGAGTACTGCTGACGATACTAACTAACTTTGCCATCTGAATAAACATAAACAAAGAACACTGATCACACGCTTACCAAATATGTAGAGACAATACAACTAGAGCCGCATTTTTTTTTTTAAAAAGAAGACGATTGGCAAATCCGGATTTCACCATTTCAGAAGCGAAAAGCTCTCGGGTAAAAAAATGTTCCTTATAAACATATTTTTGTCACATGTTAGCAGAGCAGTGTAATCCACATGTGAGTCCAGCTGCGCTCTCATAGCGGGGAATTGAAAACAAAACCTTCATTGCAGCACAACCCATGTCTCCAAACAATTCTTCTTCCACTAGTTTTAATTACAGTTGGCAACACAAGATGGCGTCTCTGCCATCTAGACACTGTAACAGGTAGCTTCTTCGAAGCTATCATGCATATTAATGAAGTAACGCTTTAACAATGTACATTGTATCATAGCAGCTTTACATGAAAGATCATAGTAAATTGAATCCGTGTCAGTTCAGTTTTCAGAGTTTAAGTTCAGTTCAGTTTAGCTCAGTTTAATGGGGTTTAATAATTACTACTGAGAGTCCAAACACTGAAGAGCAAATCCATCGATGCGCAGCTCTACAGATCCCGAACCATGCAAGCCAGTGGCAATACAAGTGCTCTCTTGTATAATGATTCCAACGGTGTTAAAGAGGATTTACATGCCTGAGACCAGCTCGTTATACAGCTCGTTATACATTTTGTACAAAGAAACTAACAAAAAACAAACATAAACAAATACTCAAAGAAGCATTCTTATTTCTGATCCTGTCGTAATTATAGTTACATTGTACAATATACAGATAATAAGGATAATGTAGTATAAAATGTTGCTTACTTCTACAAGCTATATTCTTCCTTAACAAACTTGCTATACTAAAACTGTTGTTTGTTACATCAGAATTGCATAACAGCAAATTTGAAAGATACATTGTTTATGAATATAAATGATGTTATCAATCAGGCCGACCAGAAAAACACACAGACACACTTTCCCTCTATGAATTATGAGCAATTTCTTTGACAGCAGAATCTTTGATGTTTGGTAATTTGGTCTGAATCTTTGCGCAATAGGATTCAGAAATTCATTCCAGATTGCAATCTGTGGATTTGAAGTCATTTACTGTAACACAACTGTTCTAATTTCATATAATAAAACTCTCATTCAACGTTATCGTAGTTTTATGCCATGCATTTATAGTATGTCTTAGGCTGCAACTGATCTTCATAACAAGTCTATTAACGTAATGCCATTGTTACATAATGCACTTCAGTGAGAGTGAAACAATCCAGGAAGACTCACAGGAAATGTTGTGGGGAATAAAAGCAAATAGTTCACCAATTTAGTCAGTGTTGTTTTCGTGACTGAAAGTGCTACATTTTCAGTGAGCATGAAGCATGAGAAGCGTCTAATTCAAACATGACCGTAGACGTAGACGGCGACTGACTCGCATGCCTCAAACTTCCCAATGTTTTCATAGTAGCTTGTAACCACATTTTTGTGGATTTAGGGCATTTGGGAATGACTTTTTTTCTGATATTTACTCTAATGCCACATTAGAAGCTTTCATATATTATCTCCACAACTGTGTTTGGGGAGCAAAGATCAACAAAGCTTAGGAGTAAATCCTTTGGCATTGGCATGTGAGTTAGGTCAGCTGTTCTGCAGCAGCGACTGAGCCAATCGAATGCTTTGTGTTTTTAATTTGTTGTTTGAACCCTTTTGAGCCCTTTGCTTTTGATAAGCTGTTTTTTTTTTACCAATGAAGTCATCTTCCTTTTACCATACTGCATTCTCAGACGAGCGCTCATGATGTCATTTGCACATGTCGTTCTATAATGAATTAATTTTAACGACATGCTAATTCTCGTTTTAGCCCCACGTGCACATCCGTCATAACTCATTCATATGCCATGACATCATGCACATATTTTTACGTGACGTCTCGATCGTTTATCTAATCATCTGACTGGAATCACGTTTATTTTCAATTCACACTTAAGTGAAGGCTAGTCTCACCGGCTTGCTATGAAAACACAATTACGACTTGGCAGTCAATGCGTTACTTCTGATGAGTTTGTCTTGTTTTTTTTTTGTCTTCCCTCCTTCAGGTCAGCCAAGCCTGTGCTATGTGTTTGAAGGAGATGGAGTGTGTGAGGAGTTTGAAAAGGGCTCCAGCATCCAGGATTGCGGTTTTTACACTCCTCAGGGGTTCAATGATCAGTGGGCGTCCACTGCCTTGGGCTCGCACCAGGATCAAAGGTGTCCTGCCTCCAGGGTCACCGGGGAGCCTGCGCTCACTCAGGTACACACCAATCAACCTGTGCGTTAAACCATCGTTTAGGATTAGGAGGTATTTTGTAGGATTTAATTGCCTGTATAATGAAATCTCTACGAACGGTTGATCACTGAATAAAGGTAAGTATTGCGAATGTACAATGCAATGACACTCTTGATCCAAAACAAAATATGTCTTTTTGGAGCCATTCGCATCAGGTGCAATTAATCACAGCACATCAAAGCAAGGATTTTTTTTGACAAGGGTGTTGATTTTTTCGCCTGTTCCGTGTGATGAAATGGGCCGCCTGGTTAGATTTTAGCTTTAGATCATGTGCCCGGAGCTGCTGCAGAAAACATCAGGTCTGATTGCACTATAGCACAGAAAGCACGTTTGTTATTTTTGGTGTCTGAAAGAACAGAGAATGTTCTGGTAAAATTCACAGTGACTATAAAAATAGAGGTAATTTGGCAACAAACTGCAGAGAAAATGGGAATTAATGGTGCCATAGAATGAAAGGCTATATACATAGGAAAAGCTGAATAGTATTATTGGAATGGCCATGCCATGAGCATACCATGAGCCTCAAACACTATTATTTCCTTGTGTTAATGTAAATCCTGTGAGTGTAAAATCCAGCAGAAACACGGACCAATCGGAACAAAACATTGACTCTTGACAATCCACACAGGATGATTAATATGCATGGCCAGACAGCGTTTGATTGGCCACAATTTTTTCTATTGAGATTGCAACAATGATATTTTTTAAAAGAGCTAAATCAAGTCATACGTGAGTAAACTCTCCTCACTTTGGTCAGAGTTTTAGGGTTTATTTTTCAGAGTCCCAGAAATAAGATATTATAAGCGAAAAGCTGCACTTTAGCTTTAAACGGTGACACCCACAGACAACGTCACCAAATATAAATCAGAGGTAAGACTTTCTTATACATAGCCATTGGCTTGAATTAGGCATTATAGGCTTTACATTATAGAGAGAAATAACAAACCAAGACTGCTGTTTGCTCAATTTTCCTAACGGATAAACACCTCTCATTAATAGTTAACATGCTTCCACTTTCGCATTGACATGAAACGCAAATTTACCAGTAGGAATGACATCCCGCCCTATTCATAATTTTCTCTTCATATAGCCGTATATATGCCTATGACATAACAATAATACACTGCGATATTGCGTGGTTCGTTAGTCTGAGGATCGTTTTGCTTTCTCACTACAATCGATCTGCTCCAGAGTTCGTTTCATTCGAGCTGAGACTATCATTCAGGCGATGTCGTATCGATTGTTTTGGCGCAGATCTGAGCACAATTGCTGGATTCACCAATGCCAAATGAACCGCGCTAACTGAGGAAATGTGCCAGATTCTGAAACAAAAGTCTAGGTGTGAACCCTTATTTTGAAACGGTAAAGGCAGGTAGGCAAAAATGCGTAGTTTACAGTCTGAAAGCTTGACAGAATGCAAAATGTGGGATATAGGGATTATACATTTATTCAGCACCACCCAGAAGAAGCATAAGGTTGAATGATTTAATCTATCTTTTGTTTGTTTAACGTGTATATTGGGAAATTTTCTGTGTGTAATGAGAAACAGACTCATGCAGACATTTGTAATGAGGCAACAAACACTTGTAAACGGCTGAGAGAGAGAGAGAGAGTGAAAGAGAGCAGGCACTGAAACAAAATGTGGAGCATCAGAGCAGATCTCATTAATATTTATGACTGTTCCAAATATGGTCAAAACTGAGCTTTTCATTCTAGGAGGAATTGTTGTTGTTACAAATATGCATATTGAACAATTTCTAGATTTTTTTTTTTATTTCCCAAACCATGTATCGGCTATATCAGCAAACAGTTGAACATATTGAATATATGCACTCTATGGCACCTTTAAGTCATAAGCATGATGGACAGTTTGTGTTTCTAATGTACAGTACAAGACTATCAAGATTTGTCATGTTTTGCTGTTGTCATGTGACTTATTCCGCTGTGATATTCCACTCAGATTGACAAAACAATGAGTTGTGTTTGTTTTAAATGAAATAATATATATATTTATATGATAAAAGATAAAATATGATATTTTATCATTTATTGTTATGCTTTCCTTTTCAGATGTGCAAGTCACAGTATTTTGACATAAATGAAATAGTGGCTCATGATGCTTGGAGCCCCTGTACTGCCCACTATACACAGGATCAGTCTGTCTGGTTACAGGTAAACGCATACTCAGTGGACAACATGTAAAGTCTTTGAATTTTATTCAGTCAATTAAAGTCACTTTTTTGGCATATATCGTTTGTATATCAAAATACAATGGTTTCAAAGTTGAGGTCAGTTAGAAATTGATATTTTTATTCAGCTATAAATGGATCAAATTAATCAAAAGTGTTGCTGTAATGTTACAAAAGTTTCATTTAGGAAAAAAAATCCAGTTGTTTTGAACTTCTGTTCAATTTGATTCTGCAAAGATATTATGCAGGACTTCAAAAGCATCAATCGACCATAAGATTTAGAATGTTTAGTTGTGTATTTAGTTTGCATATACTAATATTTTGCGCTATTTTATTATGCAGTCCATGCCCACTCGCAGTGTTAATTAATAATCTTTCTCAACCTTAAAATAATGCTACTATAAGCATCGCTGACACAGATACACTTTTGTTACAGGTAGGATTTGAGCGACCAGGTGTAGCAGCCTCTGTCATCATCTATCTGGCATATGATGGGAGTTGGCATGGGGAAAACTGCAAGAAAACAGTGACCATTGAACTCTGTGACACCACTGGGAAAAAACACTTGCTTGGTAGCACATCTATCGATTGCTTGGTAAAAAACTGTATTATGTGTCAATGTGATTTCAACCTGTCTTTTGTGTGTGTTTGTTGACAGGTTCGTATGAGGTGTCATGTCAGCGTAACCCCCTAGTGGTGAATGTGACTCATAACCTGAGTGTGCCGTTTTACCAGACTTCAGCAGTGCAGCTGAACTTCTCCTCCTCTCAAGTGGCAGTGCTGGCGGTTGCATTACGTACTTCTTGTCACTTCAGCGCCTTTGCCCTGACCGGGTGCGCTGAGGGTGGGATGTCCCACGGCTTACAAGCACAAACAAAAATGCATTTATTCACTATTAATACACTACCATTCAAAAGTTTAGAGTCAGAAAGACTTTTAATGAGCAACAAAGCTGCATGCATTTAATAATACAGACTGATAACCTAAAAAATATTATTACCATTTTAAAAGGTGGTTTTCTACTTGAATATATTTTAAAATGTTATGCATTCCTGAATTTTTTATGTGATGCTTAAAGGTCCCATGAAATTAAAATAAAGTTTTTTTAGATGTTAGCATCAGTATTGTTAGTTTTTAGTTTATCTATAAGCTAGTATGCTCCAAAACAATGACAAAATTTGCCTTAAGAAGATATAAAACTGATATAAACATGTAAAGCTTGTACATTAGCTTTGTACTTTTTTTCACATCATCTCAAACTACAGTTTCTTATCACACCATAACCAATCAAATGCTCTCTAGTGTCTGACATGCCCCGCTCCCTTCTTGAAGCTTTTCATTTGATGCACTTGAGCTGAATCAATCTCAATGGCGAAGCAGTGATCAAAAACAAAACGCTATTGGCTGTTTTTAAAAAAGGGGTGGGGCTATATTATGTCCTATAGTTCGGTTGAGATTGTCAAACATCTTATAAAAAAAAATCATATTTCAAAGCACTTCATGGGACCTTTAAGAAACATTTCTTACTGTTAATGTCAAAAACAGTGTAATATTTATATGTAAACCATGATACATTTTTTAAAAAAAATTTCTATGAACATAAAATTAAATTTTTAGACAAATATTTGGTAATATTATAAATGTCACTTTTGCACATTTTAATGCATCATTGCTATATTAAAATATGAATTAATTAAATAAATTACTCATCCTAAACTTTTTAAATGGTAGTGTAGGTTATTGAAGATATAATGCATTACACAGACTATACAAAGACAAGTGCTACAGCGTTAATGTCCAGATCAAATGATCATTTCACATCCTTTTTACTTATAGATATTTTATCTGGTCAGTTATTACAGTAAATGCAGCATAAATATAGACTTATATTTGATATTTTCACAGTCCTCTTTTAAATGTTGTGACTATTGAGCATCTAAAATTGGTGGTCATTTCGTGTGTAAATGCAGGCTCGTAGCCAGGGTGGGCTCGGTTGGTTTTGAAGACCTGACAAAGTTCCAGAATTTGTCCCATACATGAGCTCATTTGTCCTATTTTGACTGCAAAGCAATCATGGTGAAAATAACGAAAAAGGCTTTAAGACCAAGCGGAATCCTCTGTTGTGACTTCTGCTAATCGGTTTTGGCCAATGCTAACAATTATTTTTCATGAGTCTAACATCCTGTGCAAGAAAATATTACAATCTGATGTAGGTGACGTCCTCTTACGCTACTGTATTGTTTTTAAATAGAGAAAACATTTTACAAGTAACTTTTATTCTAAATCTTGGACCTTATTCTCGAAACAAAAAATGACCAATAAAAATGTGTGAAGCACCAAAAGAGGCTTATATTTAAACTGATTTGAGTTCTATTTTGGCTAAAATAGTCAAAAAGTGTGGTTTTGATGACCATCCCACAAGCTAATTCAGAATAGTGCTTAAAATTTCACTAAAATGCAGTGTTTAGATTTTATAATTCAATAGAAAATGAGGCGTATAATTGCAAAAAGATCCACTTTTTGAGAAAAAAAGAACCACCCTTTTCACCATACTGGCTACAGGCCTGAAATGTACATCTTTTTTAATAAAATTGTCCACTTTGGTGTCATTTCAATTGAGAAATTAGTGATGAAATATTCTTTTAGTTATCATCAAAGCTCCCTATATTTTGTTGTCAATCACTAAACCTCAGAAGTGTATCTATAAAAATGCCAGATAGGGCAAGTCAGTTACTTAAGCTTTCAGATGCAGCCAAATACATCATAAACATACACAGAGACGCAGATAAAAATGCAAACAAAAAAAAAATCATTTTTGTTTGGCAGTGTATTTGATTTCTGTGTCTGCATCATCAAACTGAATTTGTTTTTTTCTCTCTCAGATGTGTGCGTAGGCTGTGCAGTACTGAGTCATGCAATCCTGTGAATATTGAACATGCTTCAGTCCGCTGTACTCCAGCATTAGACTCCAAACACTGCTCTGTTTCCTGTCATCGTGGCTTTATACTCACTGTTCTCCATGGCCAGAGCCTTTCTTCTCATCAGGTGAGCACAAGTACCAGAGTTGCCATGGGTCAGGGAATTTTTTTTTGTCCAAGTCATGGAATATCAGGGATTTTTGTTTGCCACCTAAAATTTTAGTTTCCATTTATCAATACATATTTATATATATAATATATTTCAATATATTATTTCCTATTGTTTCACACCTATTGATATAATTTGGCTATTTTTAGCTCCATTTGATTACTTTCACACTCATAAACGCATGAAATTATCTGTTGTTGTTCTCATAGTGGTTATTAACGTCAAGCAAATTATTTTTAACAATTTAATATTAATAGCTAATATTAACTGGACTTGACATTAACTTTTTTGATCACAAGCCACTGTGGCTAGTAGTTTTCTAACGTTACTAGCCACCCAGCATTTTCACTAGCCACAATTTAGTTGTTAGGGAAATATATTTTCTATGCATAAATTTGACTTTGGCATCCTAAAATTTCTTGATTTAAATTGTGTGTAATGTTGTCCACATGCCTCCCCATTCATTTCACTTTTTTTGTGTGGTGTGTATGACCTTGCTCAATGAGGAGGAGCAAATGGGCTGTGGTTTCATTGTGTCACATTGCAATTAGTTTTATTTCACATGACTTTTTAGGGCTTAACACTAAGAATTTACCAATTTTTTTCTCTAGCCACATCAAACTAATCATTTCCTTGCCACAAAATTTAAATAATGTGTAAAAACAAGCAAAATATAGGTGTATACATACACTTTTTATTCAACAAAAATGTTCTTAAAAAAAACTATTGACATTTAAAAATATTATTTCCATGTATCTAAAACTATACACAGTAATCTGTACTGGCTAATGGTCCCAGATCACAAGTTAACTATAGATAAATGGAGAGTAAATCTCATATTAAAGCAATGTTATTGTAAAGGATGATAATTAAACCATATTAATAAAAATAACTGTAAGCAAAAGAAAACGTGAAAAACATTCTGTGTGCGATTAATGAAAAGTTGATCAGGTGCACACGGTTAACATTAGGAACATTATAGGTTCAAAAAATGGTTAAATCGAAAGCGGCAACCGCTGTTGCTTCCCAAAAATCTCAAGCTGTTGTAAGCAGCAGGACTGTGGGTGCACAAGCAACACTTTAAAAAAAAAACACCATTCTATTTAAAAGAGAACCGATTGCACCCATTGCATTTTCAGGCACGGTTGCTTTGTGCAAAGGAAATGGTACATGGGAGCTTTTAAGCAATCTACACTAAAGCCCTCTTCAGTGTGTCAGGATCACATGCGTCTCACCGTGTGCCTGATCATCCTCTCATTAGGTATTCACCTGTTTTCTTTTGCTCACGTGAACAGTTGTTAATCGTGCTGCTTCTCGATTCTAAGATCACATTTGCACTCATATTGACAAACGGTCATAAACTAAAACTCTAATCTTTAGTGACGAGCCAGCGCTGGCAATTTAAAAATTATTTTCAACCAGCCAAAGTGGTTAGGGGGAGTAGCTGTCTAACCAGCCACAACTGAAATCGTTGGGTGCAAATGTCAAGCCCTAAATATTAATATTTAAACCATTTGAATATTATGCTGTTATTTTAACATATTATTTAAATATTATATTACTAATATATCAGCCTGTTTTTACTTTCATTAGATTTTTTTAGCGTTTTTAGTCATTGAAAGTCTGAACTTTTGCCTGTTTTCTCTTCTCAAACAAGTATCAGTCATAAATGTAATAGCACTATATAAAATCAAATCAAATCCAATATAAAAAGTGGAGACGTTTTGTAAAGATTTTAAAAGGAGAGAGGTCTCAAAAACATCTGTGTTTATGCACAAGAATATTGCTGTTTTAATTGGATTACTCATTTTCCAGTTATGTAAGCTCCAGGTAAACATGTTTACATGACCCATAATTCTGATTAATACAGCCATACGCCAGCTGTCTTATTCAGATTTCTATGAATATTGGTCAAACCGGGTCATGTAAACATGCTTTTCAGAAAGTCTGTTGTAACTGGAGGCTCATTTATATCTGCGCATGTCCAAACAAAGATAATTCGGGGTGATATTAGATATAGATCATGTTTATTCAGTGGCTTGACTTTTTCACAACTGTTTTTGGAGCAAGAAACATTTCGAAAACATGAAAAGAAAGGTCATGGCCTACTTTTGTAAGTCTTGTGACCTACATTTTCCAAATCCTCACGTTACCGTTTGTTATTGTGAAGGATTTGATTAAGTTATTGAGGAGAATTACTGAAAAAATGCAGTGTAATAAATAGCAAAAGAGCATCTTGAGTATTTTCAAAAGATTAGAGCAGGAACACACATGGCTTAGTTTATTCAGATTATACAGAGCATAAACATTAAAATAACGTTCACATCTTTTTGTCGAATTGCGTTCAGATTTACCGGGATACCAAAGGCTGTGAATGTAAACAAATCAAATGATCTATTCGCTTTAGTGGTGTAACTCGATTAAACAGCATGTGTTTCTCTGTCAAATAAAATTCTGTCTTATACAGCTTTACAAACTATACACTGTAAAACAATTAATGACAAAAAGTCAAGACAACAAATAGTTTTATCTTGCTTTAACCTATTTTAATAAGTTAATCAGGTTTTAACTAAATTGTAAACGATTGTTACAAAGTTTCTCTCAAAATTTTTAGTCGGTTTGATTGATGCAAGTTGAGATGACTAGAAAAGTTAACTTGATTTTATTACTTTACCTTAACAAGTGGTTGTGTTTCTCTGTTTGTTCAGAAGGAAGCGGAGCTGATTTGTGTGCATGGAGTGTGGGATCGTGTGGTGAGCTGTCAGCCGGTGGATTGTGGTCCTCCTCCTCCGTCTCATGTCTACTTTGCTTCCTTCTCCTGTCCCTGGGGCACTACATTCGGCAAGCAGTGCACCTTTTCCTGTAATGCCCCGGCAATACTACAAGGTGAGGATGAAAACTGGGCTGCTATGTATTTGGGCTACTTTGCCATGAAAATGTCTGTTTTTGTAGGATTTTAAGTTTTTTTATATGTAAATTAGTAAGATTTTAAGTCAATAGCTGTACTTTTGTAACAGGTTTTGTGAGTTAAGTTATATAAATGATAACCTTATATAGCTTAACAAAATTATATATACAATTTGTGAAGGCCAAAATCAAGATTGAAATTGAATTTTGATTAAACATCCCTATTATTATAATATTATAGGTTGTATTTATTTTAAAATGTATTTATAGATTACTTTTAAGAAAATAGCCGATTTCAGCATGGAAAATCATATCATTATTTATTTTATTTTATTTTATTTTATTTTATTTTATTTTATTTTATTTTATTTTATTTTATTTTATTTTATTTTATTTTATTTTATTTTATTTTATTTTATTTTATTTTATTTTATTTTATTTTATTTTATTTTATTTTATTTTATTTTGCCCAGCTTGCCTAAACGTGTAACATGGAAATCACTTTCATATTGAGCAATGCAGGCTGGGAATTCAAAAACTGTGGCATGTGCTGTTTACGAGCAGCGGTAACATTTTAACTTTTTGAAAAATCTTTTGAAAGTTATATTCAACTGTCTAGGAAAGGCTTCACAACATGTCTAAAAATTTTCCTTGACCCATTTATTTTCATAACAAGAAGTGTAAAATGTGTAAAAACTGCCTATAAAATCACATCTTGGTAAGATTTAGTGTACAAATAGGACCACTTTAATGTGTTTATTTTTCAGCATATCTTACTGTTACATATATGAATAAGTTCTAAATTATACCTGAGTAACCCAATATTGTGAGCTCTGTAATTGCGAATTTGCTTTTATTTTAAGCTGCTGATGCTTCTTCAGTTTTTGTCATTTGATTATATTCATTTTTATTCTTTATTGATTTATTTCACCACTTTTAGGGATTATGTGTTTTGGGTGTGTATGCATATCTCAAGCAGGTACTATCTGATATTATTTGTAGTAATATGACATTTTGAATAATAAAAAATGTTTCTTCGAGCTCAGGTGGGAAGTATCGCCGTGTTTTCATTATGAAAGGCCTTTTGAGCACATGGTTCCAATGGGACGGCGCCCGTTTGATATTGCACTCTCTCAAACAATTATAGTAACATAACTAATTAGATTTTTTAAAGTTCTAAAGCAGTTTTATTGCTCAATAAAATATAATGATTCCTTTGCAAAGTTTTAAGATCTTACTTTTCGGTCTACTTTGTAGTCCTGGTTAAATTTAGCAATACCTAAAATGGCTGCATTTTTTCCAACATACATGTACTCGCGGCCCTACAAAAACATAATTTTAATAATAATAAAAAAACTCACTAAATACATAAATCACTGTAGTACTTTTGTATATATCCAATTAAAACCAACTCATAAATAGATTTTAAAAGGCCTCCCAAAAGAACACTACAGCCCATCACTGTAAAACACTACACTACAACAACAAGACCAATACACATAGCAATTCAGTGATGCAATGTCCTGGACCTTCCAGTGAAGCCACTGACCACAGACTGCACTGCTCTCTGCCAAAGTGAAAAAAAAATTGGAGTGATCCATCAAAGCCTTGCATTTAAAACCATTATAGATCATTTGAGGAGTGGCCCCTTGTGACCCCTGAGCCACCTTGCCTAAAATGAGACATCTGAAATGAGTTGCTCTCTGGGGTCTTCTGTAGTATGGGATGAAACTCAGTCTTGTTCTTGTCTACTTGAATGTTTCCTATGTTCACATCTCCACTTGTGTTTTCCTGCAGCTCAGCACTTCTTTCCTATTTACACAGCCAGGAAATAGGGCTGGAACCACAGTAAAGCCAGACAAATGAATGAGTGCAAAACAACACTGACTAATTAGCATAGCTGCTGTTTATAATGTGTTTGAACAAGAGATGTTAATGTCAATCTGAAAATGAAGTGCTATAAATGAAAATAGGTGCTATATAAACAAACATACAAAACATAGAAGTATAACTAAATGGCTGGTGCATTAAGACAGGAAGAGTGTGTCTTACAGGTGGTTTGTCAAGCCCACTCACCTGCATAAAGCACACTCTAGCATCCTTAGCTATAGAAACAAACATATAAAACATAGAAGTATTTCTAAGAATGTACCTGGTGCATAAAGAGAAGACAAGTATATCCTACAGGTGGTTTGTCAAGCCCACTCACCTGCATGGAGCACACTCACAAATCCTACAGTTAGGTGATGCATTGTATATATTCAGTCATTCATTCATTTATTTATTTATTTTCTCTTTGGCTTAGTCAGGGGCTGCCACAGTAGAATGAACCACCGACTTTTCCACCATATGTTTTAATAAGCTAATGCCCTTCCAGCTGCAACCCAGCACTGGGAGGCACCCATACAAACTTGCATTCACACCAACACTGCGGCCAATATAGCTTATTCAATTCACCTATAGCACATGTCTTTGGACTGTGGGGGAAACCGGAACACCAGGAGGAAACCCGTGCCAACACTGGGCAAACTCCAAACATAAATGCGAACTGACCGAGCCGGGACTCGAATCAGCGATCTTCTTGCTGTGAGGTGACAGTGCTAACTACTGCACCATTGTGTCACTACATTGTATATATGCTTTACTCAAAAGGTAAGTCTTTAATATAGTTTTGAAATGAGAAAGTGTGTCTGAGCCTTGGACATTAGCAGAAAGGCTTTTCCAAAGTTTAGGAGCCATATATTAAAACGCTTGACCTCCTTTAGTGGACTTTGCTATTCTGGTACTACAAGAAGCCCTGAGGTTTGAGATCTTAAAGAGCTGGTTTGTTTGTAGGTAAACAGGAGCTAGACTATTTAAAGCATTACATTACAGAACTTAAACAATTAATGTGGCTTAATGCATTAAAAAATGATGTATATAGACCATATTTGGTATACAGTTTGTTAAAAAGTATACTCTACGTACTGGCAAGCAGATGAACCCAGAATATCAATGCTATGCACTAATATTGCATGTAGCACACTTTTCTACCTTTAAAAATGGATAATATTTGCTAAATATAGCTTAATGCATTAAAAAAAGGATATACATGGACCTAATTTTGTATAGAGTTTGTTAAAAATGTATTCTACTTACAGGCATGCAGATGAACCCAGAATATCAACATGCTACTTCGGATGTAATGCATATTCCTACCATCAAAAATCATTAGAATAAACAGTTAATGTGGCTTAATCATTTATTAAAAAAAACAGTATATAGATAGACCAAATTTGGTGTTCAGTTTGTTAAAAATACATATAGTATGAATAATGGCATCTGCAATCAGTGTATCACTGCAAAGTTACTTTCAATTACTCTTTACTCTTAATTTTAAAATTAAAAAAAGGAATTTCAAAGTAAGTATATTGGGTCGTTTGGGTCATGTTTTGTCTCTTATACATGTGCACAAATGCAACCGCAAGTAATCATTTACTGGCTGCAGTTCACCGTATGGCCTCTCACCTTTTGAAGAGCCAACAACTGATACTTCAGGGCTACAGATGGTCTTAAAGGTTATATTACACACTGCTGGAGCTTTCTTTTTGTCATCTCTTTTTTTTATTCTTAATTGTTTTTATTTCATATACTTGTATTTTATGTTGCTTTTATTCTTATTTATGTTAAGTATTTTAAATTACCATTGTGTATGAAATGTGCTATATAAATAAACTTGCCCTGCCATCTGTTTTTCAGGTGAGAGTGACACATTGGTTTGTCTTGAGGATGGACTGTGGTCATACCCAGAAGCTTACTGCAAGATTGAGTGTGCGGATCCACCTTTCCTACCAAATGCCACACTCCTAGTTCCTCAGTGTCAAGGAGGCGGGCATGACGTGGGAACTGTTTGCCGCTTCAAATGCAACCCAGGATATTATGTCACTGGCACCCTCAACAAAAAGCCCAGAAAGTGAGTTATATTCAGTGTGGTTTTGACTAATTTCTAAGCTTTGGTTACCGTGTTGACAAATTTTGAAGGAGAAAATATGCGTTTCCAGCGTCTAGGTTGCTCACATGGTTCTAATAAGATCAAAATCTCGCTCCATGTGTTTCCAAATATCTTTCAGCAATAGAGTCAGCAGTGTTCTTTGATGAATGGTCCGATGGCGTGTTGTTTTGGTATTCTATCCAATCAAGCTATAGCATGTAGCATATTTTAGCACATCTGAGGAGACTAGCGTTTGCACCTGCTTCATCTTTATGAGTTATTAAAATGGCTGGTAAAATACCTCAGTGTCTTTTAACTGCTTTTAATTGGGCATTAATACCAGAAGCGATAGCCAGTGCATCTAATAAAGCCATTTAAATGATCCTGTTTATTAAGACCATTGGCATGTTTGTTCTAAAGGCATTTCATTATGAAGGTTCGGCAAGTGGTTTATGGCGGCCTTAAGAGAGGTGTTATGCTATTATCAAGGTAATTTTAGCCTGTGCTTCCGTATGATCTTTCTCAATGAACAAGGCACCCCAATTTATTTCCTCAGGATTTATTGGCTATTTAGTTGTACCAGATGGTTCGTCACATGGGTTAGATGTAAATAAAAAAATGAAAAAAACATGTGGCTGGAGGGGAATGTCATTCAAGAAATGCAGTAATTGCTGCATTCATGTTGTGCAAAAATTCAGACCAGAAGAATATAAGAATGGGTGGGAGAAAGAATAAATGCTTTAATGCATTGCGATTCTTTCTGAAAGAAAGAATCAATTAATCGATGCATCGTGATTCTTATTGTAATGATTCATTATCGATTCTCAAAAGTACCAAATAGATTCTGTATTTAAATTAGATCATGATGATGCAGGCTTCCGTGGGTGCAAGCTAGAAACAATAAAATAATTAGCATTGACAGTTACTTGTTCGTATGGTGGCAGATTCACTTTATTTGAACAAAAATGGACAAGCTTTTGAATTTTAATGCAGACTGAATGCAAGGGAACTGCTGGACTGTGTTGCACGAATGACACATTGTGAACTACTATGTTTTAAAACTAATCCTTTTTGGCTCGGAACTAAAAGCAATTCAAATATTATTTCCAAAAATCATTTTATATAACTATTTTAGCTTTGAAGATATTTCTTACAAAAAAAAACTAATGGGTAAAAGATATACAGTTGAAGTCAGAATTATTAGCCCCCCTGTTTATTTTTTCCCCCAACTTCTGTTTAACAGAAATATTTTTTTTTCAACAAATTTCTAAACATAATAGTTTTAATAACTCATTTCTAATAACTGATTTATTTTATCTTTGATGCGTGACAGTTGATGACAGTACATAATATTTTATCAGATATTTTTCAAGACAATTCTATACAGCTTAAAGTGAAATTTAAAGGCTTAACTGGGTTTATTAAGGTTTACTAGGCAGGTTAGGGTAATTAGGCAAGTTATTTTATAACTATGGTTTGTTCTGTCGACTACCGAAAAATAAAATAGCTTAAAGGGGCTAATAATTTTGACCATAAAATGTTTTTTTTTTAAATAAAAACTGCTTTTATTCTAGCCAAAATAAAACAAGACTTTCTCCAGAAGAAAAACATAGTATCAGACATACTGTGAAAATGTCCTTGCTCTGTTAAACATCATTTGGAAAATATTTAAAACAGAAAAAAAGAATTCAAAGGGGGCTAATAATTCTGAGTTTAACTGTATATATAAATAAATGTAATAAATAAAAAATTGAAGAAATTTTTGTTCCTTATAATAGCTCTATGTAATCTGGCATTTCAATGTTTTTACTTTACCATTATTTAACCAGGAAGTCTCATTGAGATTTAAAATCTCTTACAAGAGAGACTTGCATGATGCGTTCAGAACTTGTCCATACTGAATATAATTTTGTTAATAAAATAAATTATTTTTAAAAAGGCAGTACTGTCCTACAAAAATCACAATTCCACAATCACAAGCAAAAACAAAAATTGAAGTTAAAATGTAATGTTGGAAAGATGTATTTGCACAGCTGAAGAAATTTGAATGCTATGAACTTTAGAAATGCATTGTGACTTCCAGAATCATGAAGTCCCTAAAGATTCCCACTTCTAATAAGGAATATATACAAATTAAACTTAAAGAGCTCATATTAGAGGTTTTTGAAAATTATCTTCTATGCATTGTGTAACACAGCACTAAGTGAGTGAAAATGAATGCAAATGAATCTCTGAACAAATCATATGGGAGTTGTTGGGATAATTAGGTAAAAATAAATGCATATTAAAAGAGAATGAATGTGTTTTTTGACCTTGCATGCATATCAGCCTGTTGTTGGAGACCCCCAAATTAAAATATGACCTTTTGTAATACAAAATAGGGGCTCTTTAAGCCTGTAATTCACTGAACCATAAGAATTTATTGTTTCATTTTCAACAGTTTCATAAGCCGTCTCAAAACGCCAGCGAGAATCCTGTCTGAATACTGTAGTTTTTCTTGACCATACAAGGTACATTAGAAAAAAAGATTTTAAAACTTTGACCTCATAAATGTTTTAAATCTGGTGAGTAAATGTTGAGTAGATTTTCATTTTAGATGAACTATCGCTTCTAATGTGAAAGTCAGAGATGCACAAAGTAATGGCTCAGGCAGTATATTGTATAGTTGTCTGCATGAAACTATAACCCCTCCTTCATGCTAATGCCTTGTTTTGTTCAGGAAGTTTCTGAGGTTGGAGTGTTTGGAGGGTGGGACGTGGCAGAAGGGGAGCTGTTCACCCGTCACATGCCCTCCTCTGCCACCAATGTTTGAAGGCATGTACTCCTGCACCAACAATTTTGACTTTGATAGTGTCTGCACACTACAATGTTCCGATCCAACAGAAAAGGTAATATAGCACTTAGGTTTCCTCTGTCTGTGCATTCATAAACTCTACATTTAAAGTTTCAAATTCATTCATGTGTGTGTGTGTGTGTGTATATATATATATATATATATATATATATATATATATATATATATATATATATATATATATATATATATATATATATATATATATATATATATATATATGTATATGTATATGTATATATATATGATTTCCCCTACAGCCCAGCATTAGATGCACCAAAGATGGCAGATGGACTGAGGACTTCACTATGTGTAAGAAGATAGTGGGATCATGCCAGGCTCCTCCTGAAGTAAACCTGGTGGAATACAGCTGTGATGAAGGCTTTGACGTGGGTGAGGATTTCAGCTGGCAGGAAAATTCGCAAAGTTTTCCTTTTAAAATATGACTCATACTCAAACTTCTAAGAAAGCATAGATCTCGGTTGTTTGTCTGAACACATACTGTACAGTGCCCTCCAGTTAAATTGGCACCCTTTGTAAATATGAGCAAAGAATGCTGGAAAAAATGGCTTTATTGGTTAATCTTATGTACATTTGCACTAGTATTAAAAAAGGAGTTGTTTTTGGATGAAAGTAGAGGATGTTTTTGTAAATTTCTTCCAAACAATTTGTGATGTTGGGGACTTGAATTGTAATTTTGGAGACTTTCTAAACCCAAGATCTAACTGACTTCTCCAGCATCTCTTTTTTTGCCCACTTAATCTTAATTCTCATGCAGACTAACTCATAACACTTCCAGTTGACTGGAATTACTTAAATATGATAGTGCTCTTGCTATTTTATTATAAATGCCAATTGATCATTGATTATAAAGCGAGTTTGGCATGCTGTCCCTGGAAAGAGCTCTGACCTCATAAGATCCTCGAGCCCGGGGCTCCCTCCTGTTTGCAGGGCAAGAGGGAAGTTTGAATTGAGGTAGGTCTCGAGAACTCCCCCCTTATTTAGGGCTAATGACAAATTAGGGATTGCTATGTAAAGATATACTGCTGGTTAAGAGCTCGACTATAATGCTAATTTAGAATGGTCAATTTACTTATGACACATGTTTTTGGACTGTGGGAGGAAACCGGAGAACCCGGGGGAAACCCACGCGAGCACGGGGAGAACATGTAAACTCAGAAACATGTAAACTCAGAAACTACAGAAACGTCAGCTGGCCTGTAAGGGACTTAGAACCAACCACTGGACCGCCGTGCCGCCCTGTAAAGGGAAAGAAGGGGGAGTTGGGGTGGAAGGGGGGATTCTTCAAGGTGAAGATAAATGAAGTAAGAAACTCTGGTTATTTATATTGAGTTAGGAATTATCTGATTGGTGAATCATGCGTTAGCTAATGCGGGACCAGCAGTGATCATCATATGCACGAGAACCTCTCAAAATTAGTTTATAAATAAACTTCACTTAATTGTGGCACACGTATATTTGAACAAATATATTTGTTGTTGTCTTTTTGTATAAAACTACTAATTTGCAATTGTTTTTTTTTCAGTGAGAGCTAATTTTTTCTAGGTAACACTTTGAGCCAAATGTGAAACAATAAAGCCATTTTTTCACAGACTTCTTTGCTCATATTTACTAAAGTTGTCAATATTAATCAAGGGCAGTTTTTTGTATTGCATTTTAAAATATATTAGTATATTTAGTAGGAATGCCGCAATATTTAATATAATATTGAACTGTTTTGAACCATCCCCACAGTTCAATACGCATGGGGAAATTTCCTTTTTTTGCTTTGGTTTTGCATTAAAACCTAATCCCTTGCTTAATTACACTTTGAACTGGCTCTGTGCATGTTAGAATGTATGTCCATACTTGCTCCCCACTAGTAAATGTCTATCAGTGAGCACTAAAGTTAGAGACGCTTTCACGTTAAAACGAAAGTGATGTGCATGTCAGTGTATGTGGGTCCAGAGGCCCAAAACCAGAGCTCACGCAACATGCAGGAGAAATGCCTCATCTGACCAAGTGAATAAAAGTTATAATGAGCAAATTAGGTCTTGCTTCGAAAGGTAAAACTCATTTATGAACAATTATTGTCCATCTGCCTGACTTGACAAGCATTCAATTGATTATACCTTGAAACGTAAGCATTCAAGAAATTGTGTTGTCTGTACTCTTGTTATTGTGGTGCATCTTAATATAAAAACATCTCATTCCTTATTCTTATTTAATTAGTTTTAATTAAATAACAAAAGATAATGAAATCACCCACTCTGCTCTTGAATGAATAGCTACATACTAGTTCAATATTGGTTACCTTTATTTAATTTACACAGCAAAGATACACTGTTACATTTGATTATATTTTTTCAGTGAAACTACTGTTTTGATTTGACAGACCTTTACTGAACATATCATATACCCAACCATACCGAACCCGTGTCTCTAAGCCAAAACCGAACAGAACCGTGAGAAGTCTGTATTGTTGCACGCCTAATATTTAGGCCACTGCATTTATCTTTCCTATTAAGTGGTCTAGACATACTGGACCACAGTCGGTTGCATGCAGGAGGATATTTTGGAGTGCCAACCTGCCAAGCTGTTCGACTATGGATGACTAGTCCGAAGCTTGGCTGTTCATGTGCTCGCATGAATAAATTCAACAGATGCAAATGATGGTTAAAGCAAAGCTCTCTTTGTGTCATGGCAGGTGCAGCCTGTTACCCAACATGCATTGTGCCCTTGAGTGACCCTGTGGTTTTAGCCAATGGCTCCAGCGCTGATACAGTAGAGCACTGGATGGTTCCAAGCAAAGTTCAGGTAAGGTGGAGGAGCCAGTTTGCAAAGTTTGTTTGATATCTTTGGTGGTTCCATTGCTTTAACCAATACTTTGTGTATTCTCTTTAAAACCTAATTATTACATTTTTACTACTATATTTTCTGAAAAATAAGCCATATCTGACAATAAGTTGCAAATGCAGTAAAAAAACACAAGTTGCATTAGTGTATGTCATGTTGATGTATGTTTATTTACATTACTCCACAAAAGTCATATATATATATATAATTATATTCAAAACAGGTTTTTTTTTTTAATAATTCATTATTATCTTCACAATTCTTCATTATAACATTATTATCAAGTTATTATTTATTATCTGTCTGTTTATTGTTATTTTAAAGTCTGAGAGAATAGTTCCTTTGATTTCCATTTTTCTACTAGGATTGAGTCGATAGACGATGTCATCACTGATGGCTGATAGACATCACGATGCTGAGCCGGCACCGCGATCCTCCGGCCCGCTCCTGTCGCAGCAGCAACCCGCTCACGAAAAATACACACGGCCCTGTTTACACTAATACGTCTTACTTTTAAAATGGCATTTTAAAATGAAAACGATCCACGTCCACACTGGCGTTTCAGCCAGCATTTCTGAAAAGATCTCCGTCCACACTATACCACTGAAAACGTACATCATGTGACCACACACACACAAACGCACACACACTCTGTCATAAGATGCAGTGTATGCGTGCTTCTGAGCTTCAGAAGTCAGTGGGTGCTTTGAGTACAAAAGCCGTGAGAGCAGTGTACGTTGGACAGTTTATCAAGGATGTGCCGCTGGATCGCATCTCACTATATTTGGTAAACGTGATATTTGATTAATCTTGTCTCTATCTAATGACTCTTATGTCTTTTAAATCTATCAGGTAATGTGTCACAGTGTCAGTACACTGCTTCAATCTTTCGCTTTCACGCTTGTACTTAATAATTTTAGTGAAAACCTCAGATACTGTTGGTTGGTTCCTGTTGGTTGTGCACCTTTTTTACCAACCAAGTTTGTCGACACCATTATAACGACACAGATCACTCTGCCTATTCATGCCAGAGTCCCGCGGAAAAAGTGATTGACTGGTGGTAATTTGTGTGTAACTTCTCTTTATTTATTTATGATTTGGTTATGGGTAAAACAAAGACCATGCGGGTCAGGTAGTTGAAACGGTGGGCTACAAATAATTAATTCATTATGAATTAATTAATTATTTATAAATATTTAATTCACCGCCGCCTATGACGACGATGCCATCGTCCATCGTGATGTTTCACATTAGACATGGTACGAAGCCAAATTGGTCGACATCACCCAACCCTACTTTCTACACTTATCACTGTAGCATTTTTGTATTTCAGCTTTTAATATATGGAGATATGTGTACACACTAAGGACCAAATAGCTCTTGAACACTATTTTAAACCCCAAACAGAAAGATTTTGCAAGCAGTCTTATAAGTGTAATGTTGACCCTCAGTGATGGCAGCGATTTTCTGAGACTGAAATGAAATGTGTTTTTTCCAGTTCCACACATCATGACACGAGGTGTGTTTGACATCTACCAAATGTAAAACCGCTCACGTTTCTGATCTTTTTTTTTGAGGGGGGGGTTATTTGGCAGAGGAGCTTCGAGACTTTGGACGTGAATTTGGAATCGCATTATTGGCACATCAGAGTGATAAGTTGGATTGAGTTTCCTTGATTGTTGCTCCAAAACCAGGCTCAACTTGCCTTATTGTTGAAACCACTCTGCGAAAGTGTTGATTCTGTCTCTCACTGTCATATCAGCTTGGGAGAGTAATGATTACAGTGCGTTGTTTTTATAAAAGACGCTTAAAATGCCACACATCAAGCATGACGCCTCTGAAGGTGTCAGACTCACGTTGTTTATAAAGATACATCAGCACCCCTGCTTTCCAGGAATGTTTTCCAAAGTATTGCAGATTGGGTAAGAATGATGGAGGAAAGGTCACAGTAGGAGGTAGATGAATAAGAGATAAGCGAGTTTCTTTTCAGAAATTCTGCTTTAGAAAACAGGTCAACTTTCCAGTTCTGAGAAAACGTCAAATCAATGAAATATTTGTCCAAATCGAAAAGACAGGAGGGAAAGAGCAACTCTCTTTTTGGTAAGCCGCAGCTATTGGATATTAATTTGCTATATAATTTTTAGGCATCATATCTGCTTTTTTTGATTTCTAAAATTAAGTTAGATATTATTAGATTTCAGCAAAAGTCTAAATACAACACAAGTAGATAGAAACCTATTTTTCAAGTTTCCTCTTATGAAACATGTTGAAAGAACTCATTCAATAGTGACAAATCACATTTTTTGGTTTAAATATACATGTACATAAAATAGATCATGATTACAGTGTGACAAGTTGACTGTCATTTTCCATTTTTTTTAATCTTTTGTAGAGTATTGTCTGCACTGGGATGTTGAAGTGGCATCCGAATCCGGAGCAGATTCACTGCATTCAGTCCTGTGAGGTGAGTGACAGTTACAGTACCTTATGGGAATTTTTGATCCAAAACTAAATCAAAATCACAGGGAAATCAGAGGAGTCTCCAAAGAAGATCTTATCCAAATGTTGCCATTCCAAGAGGTTGTCAAAAACACATTAGAACAGGTTTCTTTCTTAGTGTAAATGCATTCTATCAGCCACAAAAGACCACATGCTCTCCATCTATTGACCTAACACATTGATCGATATGGCTTGTGTTGAAAGAAGCAGCACTGTGACCTTTGTACATGAGTAGCTCATCATAACTGTGTTTGCAGTTTCTCAAACTAATTTTAACTGCAGTTAATTAAATATGCCAAACATCTTTAATAATAAAAATAATGTATTGTAAATCTGAATGAACAAAAAATGTGAATTATTACAGTTTCTGACAAAATATATTTTTGTAATTAAATATATATATGTGTGTATATATATATATATATATATATATATATATATATATATATATATATATATATATATATATATATATATATATATGTATATATATATATATATATATATATATATATATATGTATGTATATATATGTATATATATATATATATATATATATATATATATATATATATATATATATATATATATATATATATATATATATATATATATGTATGTATGTATGTATGTATGTATGTATGTATGTATGTATGTATGTATGTATGTATGTATGTATGTATGTATGTATGTATGTATGTATGTATGTATGTATGTATGTGTATATATATATGTACACATATGTGTGTGTGTGTGTGTGTGTATGTATATCAGTATTTTGGTGCTCAATGATGACGAAAACCCAACAGCAGAATGCACATCTGCTTTGTGTCAGATCTAGCAAATTAAAGAGCAGTTCGACAAATACCACCAGCAGAGCACCGAGGTGGTCCAGGAGGAGCAGGGAGCTCCAGAATCAGTGATAAATGATGAGCGCATTGATTGTTTTACTTTTACTTTCCAATTATTGTATCACGGAGCTCCATGCGCAGATGGGGAAATCTGTTTTGCTTTTTCACTATCTCTGTAATCATAACTCTGTGTACGTCTATTAGCTGGACATCTTGACCGAAATGGAACTCGCAAATCAAATCAAGTGATCCATTGAAACAATTTGTAAAGGCATGTATAAATAAAGCGTGATAGGTTGAGCTAGTAGCATATAATATGTCTCATGAGTGACTTTCTCTGAAGTCGTTTATGCCCACAGCAATACTTGAGGTCAATTGTCATGGACCCAATCCAAAGGGTCGAGAAATGCAAGCATTCGGTTTTCTATTTTGTCTGTGTGTTTCACGGTTTACACATTCCCGAGTTTAGCATTTACATCAGCAACGAGGCATTTAGCTGTCAGGGATTTCCGACACCGTCCGCTCTCATATGGAGACATCTTTAACATTTCACGTGGCCAAGAGAAACATTTAGCACGGTGGTTGATGGACTGCGTGCCACATCTTCCCACAGCTTGCTGACAGATTGATTCTCACCGGTGCTCCTTTTATCGCAAAAATAAAACCGAATGAAAATATCATTGCCACTGAAAAATGTGGTATATACATGATCATAAAACATATTATTCCGGTTTCTGTTCCTCCTGAGTCCTTGCCGCAATTCACAGAATCCTGTTTAAATTCGCCCTGAGCACTAACTCATCGGCCTTTGTCGACAATCACAGTGTTGAGGTGCCAAAGCAAATGAATGATCTTATCGGTGTGCGCGGGTCAGTTGGACATAGGGAATTTAAAGGATGTTATATAACTGATGGATGCGTTAAAGCAGTTATAAAATAATCACAAATGATATGTGACGAAAGTAACATACCAGGTTTTGCTAGAAATCAACAGAAGTAACACAGCCGAGTCATGCAAAGCCTGGAAACCAAAGTAGTGTTGAAATGAACAGTCAAGTGTTTTGTAAAATAATGGATGACTGTTTATTGGAATTCTCTATGGATTTTCGCTCTGTCAGTGTAGTCAAGGGATGTATCTTGAAAGCAAAAGGGTGGAGCGGTGTTTAGTATGGCATGCTGTTAAAATGTGTTTTATTTTCAGAAATAAATTTTGCAAAAATACGTACAAAGGCAATTTTTGCATGTTGTGTACATATATTAGGTAATATGGTACATTCTCGATCTATTATTTTGGAATCTGCTGATGGCATTTTGTACTCAATCAAAATATTATTTAATAATTTCTTTTTTATTTATTTTAGATAATTTTTTGGGCATTTTTGGCATACAGTAACAAAAAGTTGCTGTGTTTATTAATTAATATTAATTTTTAGGCCATTTTTGGCATATAATGACAAAGAAGTTGCTGTGTTTATTTATTAATATACCTTTTAAGCCATTTTGGCATAAAATAGAAAAAAGTTGCTGTGTTTATTTACTAATATACATTTTTAAAACAATTTTTGCATAAAATAACAAAAAAGTTGCTGGTTTTATTTATTAATAAACATTTTAAGACATTTTTGGCATATAAAAACAAATAAGCTACTGTGTTTAATTATTTATATACATTTTTAGCCATTGTTGGCATAAAATATCAAAAAAGTTGCTGTGTTTATTTACTAGTATACATTTTAGGCCATTTTTGGCATAAAATAACAAAAAAGTTCCTGTGTTAATTCACGAATATAAAATTTTAAGCCATTTTTGGCATGGAATAACAAAAAAGTTGCTGTATTTATTTATTAATATACAATTTTAAGCCATGTTTGGCATAAAATAACATATGTACATGTTTCTGTGCTTATTTACTAACATACATTTTTAAGCCATTTTTGGCATAAAATAGCAAAAAAAAAGATGCTGTGTTTATTACAATTTTTAGACACTGATGACTAATGCTTTACTAATACTTTAACTTCAGAATGGTTTACAAATCAATATTTGTGGTAATAACCCTGATTTTCGATTTTGTTATTCAAACTAACAGTCAATTTCTGGAAAAACGGCATACTTTTCACAGAAATGTTATCAAGTGGCATGGTGGCATGCTCCAACTGTGTTCGCATGGGTTTCCTGCGGGTTGGATTAATTGAATTGGATTAACTAAATAGTCCGTAGTGCATGAGTGTGTGTGTGTGACTAAGATAGGGTATGGGTGTTTCCCAGCACTGGGTGTTCACAAGTTAGTGTATCCTTAATGCTAAGTTGCTGCTGGAAGGTCATAAAACATATGTCAGAGTAACTGTGGCAACCACTGTAAAATCATGAACTAAGCCGAAAGTTAGTGTTATCAGGCCTCTTTACAGATAAATCATGCATTTAATTTAACAATTTTTTATGAACATATATACACATTTATACAAATTTTTTGTATTACATTTATTTGTATGTAAATAATGACAACACCTAAAAACATTTTCTAATTTTATCATGCCTATGTCCAGTTGAATATTTTAATTTATTAAATGATTTATTGTGAAATGAACATCCATTTTTTAGTATAATTTTTATGTCATTTCGGAGTAAGGCAGACAGATTTTATGAACTATTCATTGTACTTTGGAACACATCACTTCTGTAGCGGGATGTTTTACGATATTCAAATACCCCTCATAACTGCCAGACCCTCACATCTCCTCTTGCCCTCGTTTGTTACCAAGCAAAACAGCTGCTTTTATATTGGAGACTCATTATAAATTATACCACAGCACATGTTCCAGTTGCTCTGCAGCACCATCCAAAAGGACTTTCCCATTATATACTTATGATTAGTGAGGAGGTCAATTCAGGTTATACTTTATTTTATGTGTCGTGATTATTTTGTTTTCAACCAATGGGGCCAATCATAGGTAGACGCTTCGTCTGAGCTTGTAACTCAAGTTACTGGAGGAGATGTTATTCTTTTTTTCCCAGATGAATGCGAATGGCTTTTTACAGGAACTGACGAACGGATAGCAACCTACAATCGCCTACAGTTTGAGGTCACTGCTTATTCTTATTTGAAATGAGCCTAACATGAGTAAAAGAGCACTTTTTAAACACATTTCCTTACATGTATTCTGAAGCACAGTATGAAAAGCTTAAATGAGATATTTGAAGAACACTGATCTAAATACAAGAGCACTTTCAGTGCAAAAAAGTCTGTGAAGGTGACTTGTGATTGTAATGATCAGATCACTTAATTGTAAATGTACGATACACATTGACATGACCTTTTTGAAAAGGACACTATGTGAAGTTTTCTAAACTAATTTCGAGAGAAGCATGTAATATGATTGATTGTGGCTGGTCTCTCATCTGCAATCATTGATAAACCAATCAGATTAATCCACTAAATAGCCCATTTCACCTTACTTCCCTTATCTTCATTTTTGAAGAATCCCTCCGTCCACCCCATCTCTCCCATTTCCTACTTGTCCAGGGGGAGCTCTTGAGAACTACCTGATCTTGGACCGCCTTACATGCTAATTGACCAGGCGGGAGCCCTGGGCTCAATTATCTCTGAGCTCAGGGTTCTCTCCTGTAACAGCATGCCAAACCAGCTATTATTATCAAGCAATATCTAAGTGTGAACTCTTGAATATAGCTACTTGTATATATAACTGCAGGTTAATTGTGTAAATATAGTGTCCACTCAATAGACAACACATTAACTCATCTGATTTTGACTGTAATGTAGCAGCATGCACCTTTTATAAAGCTGCTTTGCAATGATAATTATTATGAAAATCGCTATACAAATAATCTTGAATTGAAATGAATTGAAATGCATGCAAATTAGATGCTATTTCTACAACATGTCGTTCCTTTCTTGCATTAAAGCAACATTCAGCAAACAACTTTAATGCAGGTCAGTACGCCTCCTGTCACACTAAAACAGATAGATACAGTAGTAAGGCAGTTCTTTGAAGCTGAGAGAATGAAATGGCCAGAACAGAGTCCTGACTAAACCTGATTGAAAATTTCTGGAAAAAAGTTATAGAACTGTGGAAGAAACTGAAGAAGAGCAGATAATGATATTAGCAGAGCAGCGAGACAAACTAGTGATATATGCAAGAGATTGGTGAAGTCCTGTGAGAGACTAGTAAAGAAGTAAGTGAATAGTAATGAGAAACTAGTGAAGTAGTGAGAGACTAGTGATGTCTGTGAGATACTTGTGATGTCTTGTATGAGACTAGGGATGTCCTTTGAAAAACTAGTGATGTGCTGTGGAGGACTAGTGATGTTCTTTGATTGCCTAGTGATGTCATTTGAACAACTAGTGATGTGCTGTGGAAGACTAGCGATGTTCTTTGATTGCCTAGTGATGTCCTGTGAGAGACTAGTGATGTGCTGTGGGTGTCTAGAGATGTTCTTTGAGTGGCGTGAGAGATTAGTGCTTTTCAATAAGTCACACAGGAACGTTGTGTACCTAACTGTATATCTTATCAGCAAAGAGAAAGTGACACAAGTTTATTATTTCACTGCCTTCCAAGTGACCCGAAGGTCCATTCTGAATGGATATTGAAAATAAAAAGGAATTTCAGACCTCATTTTCAGCTAACTTAAGGGAAATGGCACTAGTTAGCTAACATTTTCTTTCCCACGCACATGGTTTAGATGCCATTTATCAAACTCAAGTTAATGAACTGATTCTTTCACTATATAAGACTTGTCATGAAACTGAATTTCGGTATCAAAAAAAAAGTCAATTTCCCGCTAACATTTAAGCACTGTTGAGTGTGTTCTTATACACTGCTGATTTGCCATAGTATTCACCAATGCTCAACAGAAATGACTGTGATTGGTCGTGAAGGTCATCAGTTCATTGCACTTCATGGATGTTTACCAAATTCAAATTACTGATCTTCTTGGCTTTAAAATGCTCCAGTGTCCCTGTATTTGTGTTTGCACTCACTGAAGAGCGGTGAACTGCTGACCTTCACGACCAATCACAGTCATTTCTGTTGAGCACTGGTGAATACTATGGCAAATCAGCAGTCTTTAAGAAAGCGCTCAGCAGTGTTTAAATGTTAGCGGGAAATGGGCGTTTTTAAAATTTCTGTATAATTTCTGTACGGTGTGCACACAGTAATGCATTGTTTTATCACTCAGCAGGTTACATAAGCTAAAGCAGGGAAGCGCCCCTACAGTGTTTACCTTGTGCCATGAACTGAAGCCTATGAGGACACTTAAGCGTATTACTCTTAAAGAGATTGTGATTTTGTTTGATGTCTAATATGCTTTTAATTGTTTAATTTAAACTTAAGTGAATGATATTATAGTCATGTTTAAACCATTTCTGAATTTTAAAATCATGGCAACAGCTGGAGGTTTGTAGTCCACAGCATGAAGTTGCAATCTTTACAGTGCTGATCCTATACACTTTTTTCACGAAGCTGCCATTTTAAAACACAAAAGCAAGGCTGCAGTGGGAAGAAACCCGGATGTATAGGATCAGCACTGTAAATATTGCAACAACATGCTGTGGACTACAAACTTCAAGCTGTTGCCACCATTTCAAAATGCAGATATTGTTAGTAAAGTTTAATTAAAACACTTAAAAGCATAATTAAGTGTCATTCTAGGCTTCAGTTCATGGCACCAGGTAAACATCGTGGGGACACTTCCCTGCTTCAGCCTATGTAACCCGATTAGCGATAAAACAATGCAGTCCTCTGTAGCACACCCTCTGTAATAGTGTTGTGCAGGTACTGAAATCTTAAAAACGTCAATTTCCCGCTAACATTTAAGCCGTGTTGAGCGCGTTCTTTAACAGCGCTGATTTGCCATAGTATTCACCAGTGCTCAACAGAAATGACTGTGATTGGCTGCGAAGGTCATCAATTCACTGCTCTTCACCAAATGCAAACACAAATACAGAGACACTGGAGCAATTTAAAGCCATGAAGATCAGTCAATTGCTCGTCTGTGTTTGCACTCAGTAAACATCGGTGAAGTGCGTTGAACTGCTGACCTTCAAGGCCAAATCACAGTCATTTCTATTGAGCACTGGTGAATACTATGGCCAATCAGCTGTTAAAGAACACTCTCAACAGTGCTTAAATATTAGCAGAAAATAAACTTTTTTGTGAATCAGTTCATTAACTTGAGTTTGATAAATGGCATCTAAGGCTGCATTTACACTGCAGATCTTAATGGTCAATTCTGATTTTGTGACTGTATCCGATTTTTTTTGATGACCTGCTTACATCATCTTTTAAAAGTGACTCGTATCCGATCGTCTGCATTTACACACAGCAAAGGCGCAATGAGCAGGGAATAAAAGAGCAGGCGCTGACTAACAGCTGATAATTAGAGAGTGCTCTTTTCTCTGTTCCTGTATGTAATCTGTTTGCAGCTTTTGACAAGCTGTTTTACTATAGTTAATGACAGAACGGTTCTCATTTGTCCATCTTCTTTTGATATATAGGCTTTTGTCCATCTTCTTTTGATATATAGGCTTTTTTAACCTTTAGGCATCTTAATGAAATGTCCATGGCGTGATTTATGCACGTGATGTGTGTACTAGTTTTATATTAGTTTATATTGTTTACGTGGCGGACATTGCGCTCTCTCGCTATCGTTAACATGCTTAAATACCTGTGCTATATGACAATATAAAAGCTGTTTAAGTCCTCGTGAATGAGATTTAAGGTTTGGGACTCTGCTGAAGAAGAAATTGGGATGTTCTGAAAAGAAAGTGTCAGACTTGACGCCATTCCCTATGGTTTTTAATGACGCGCGATTTGCATTGACAGGTGAAAATCCGATCTACCTGCTTACACTGCAGACACGAGGACACAGATCCAATTCATTTCCATAAATTTCCACATATGAACAAGGCCTGAATCTGATTTGAGTAATTCGGAATCCATGTGATTCGTTCCTGCTTACACGTACACAGGCATATCCAATCTGTGCAACATGAGAGAAAAAAATCAGAATTGAGTCACTTGAACAGTGCAGTGTAAATGCGGCCTAAAACGTGTGTTTGGGAAAGATAATGTTAGCTAACTTGTACCATTTCCCTTAAATTAGCTTAATATCCCTTTTTTCCCCAATCCATTCAGAATGGAGCTTTGAATCACTCAGAAGGCAGTGAAATTTTACATTTGTGTCACTTTCTCTTCGCTGATGAGATATACTGCCAGGTACACAACGTTCCTGTGTGACTCAGGCGATACTTCCGAGTTACTTCCCACATCAGCCTCGATTTCACTTTTAAAATGGCGGCTGCATGAAATCAATCTATACTTCCGGGTTTCTTCCCACCGCAGCCTTGCTTTTGTTTTTTGAAAATGAAGTAAGCATATTAATTTCAAATGCTGAATGATGAAGAATACGTTATTTCTGTAAACAGGAAGTGTTTTGGTAGTGAAGTCAGGTGTAAATTGTTCTCCAACTTTGAACCCTTCTGTATTTGTTGAAACCCCTCAGTTTTATACTTGTGATTTGACCCTTGCTGTTTAATGGATGCTTTTCAGTTTTGTTTATGCTCTTCTAAGCTGTTGGTTGTTTAAGTTTGTTCTTTGCTACTATAAAGTACAATTTATTTGACTGCTTCAAACCACTGTTTCCCTACTTTTGCACCGATACATTTGAAAAAAACGTACAGATGATGCCACAGGTTTATAAAGAACCACTGTTCACATTCCTTGCTGCAAATATGGTTAGAAGAGTGGTCATCTGATTCCTCTCAGGGCATGCACTGCGTTTCTTCATCTTAATATTATGGGAAAAGTTGACAAGACGCACACAAAAAAAAACCCTGGAAACGGTTCACTCACTATTGAACTGTTGCGATGTGTTACCTAAAATTTGTTTTTCAGTATGTTCAGCCTGCATCTAAAGACAAAAAGGAAAAGTTTACATTAGGAATGAAATGGAGGGGAACATAATTAGTAATCTTTTGGGAAGTCTTGAGAGAGCCAATCAAGGGGCGCATTCTTCAGTCAAGTGAGATGCCAGCACTAACATGGGGCCTCAAAACATTGTTGTCCATGAAAACAAGTAGTTACCATGGAAGTTTTGTTTATTCTGACGTTCGCCTAGCATTAGATGTGGTCGGTGGAGTATGTCCTCCCTCGCTCCTCTGGGATGTTTAGGGATTTCGTTTCTCCCAGTGACACCTTGATTGTTTGCTTCAGATAAGAATTCCAGTTTGTTGTGCTCCAGTATCTCGTCCCAGAAACCGTTGCTAGGGGTTGATTGTGTTTTTTGAAAATACATCTTTTTAAAGTGACTCATAGAGGGCTTCATTTTCAATAAATTTATGTAATCTAAATCAAGCTTTGGATGGCGACCAATAGCGTAGCAGGGTTGCCTACTAAAACCCCTTTTTGAGAAGAGGCCAGGAAAATGAATTTCAGTGGACAGCTTGAACTGACACTGAGCAGTAGGTTATCAGAGGAGGTATATATTTATCATCGGATTACAGAAGGGTCATGGTTTCTTTCCTAGCCTAGAACAATTTATGGTGCCGAACTATTTTTTTTCTTGTCCTAAATGTTTAATTTTAAAAATAATATATATTTTTTTATTTAATACTATTGAATGGAAGAATTTGCAAACATTATCAGCTGCACTGACAGCAATGTTCTTTCTTTCTTTATACAAACTGCTGTAATCAAAACGGCTTTACAGCGTTGGACATAAATAAACAATGACACTTTTGATTTCAGTTTTAATTACAACTTCAGCACTGTAATATACAGCAGCTCTGCAGTATTTTTACTTGGACTTGTCTGACCTCAATGGACTGAACAGAGATTTAAAGCTTTGAAGCCACACACACCTATTACATAATCACCAAAGACCAATGGTATTTCAAAGATGTTTACCTATCAGGACAAACTTTTCCAGCAAGTTCGTTTTAACAAACTCGTTGTTTTTGGCTGATTTTGTGCTATATTACATCCCGCCAGTTTGTTTTTGATTTTGCTGGATGTATATTGGTCTTAAACATTGAAAATTTCCTATTTTGAATTGGAGTTCACTCAGGATGCATGTTTGTGTTGAATAAAGATTAGGAATGCAAAGAAGGGATACTTCTTAAAATAAAAGCTGTAATATTGTGAAATATTATTTCAGTAAAATAATGTAAGAACATTTTAAAATGTGATTTATTTGTGTGATTCTTGAATTCTTCAGTCTTCAATGTCACATGATCATTCAGATATAGTAATATGTTGATTTGGTGCTCAGTAATCGTTTCTTTTTATTATCGACGTTGAAAACAATTGTTCTACTTTATATTTTTGTGAAAAGCGTGAAATATTAACATTCAAAAGTACCTCAAGGACACATTAAACTGATTACTGAGGGTATAATATGTATTATATTACATATATACTAGGGATGCTTCGATCAAGATTTTTGCAGCCGATATTGAGTACTGATTCCTTATCATGGTGATCAGCCGATACTGAGTATCAATTCTAATGCTAAAAGCTTTATAATGCATAAAGCACATTTTCCCTTTAAGTATGATACTTAAGTGGAGATCTTGCCTTACCTCAGAGAATAAATGAAGGATGCTGCATATAATCCCTTAAACATGTCTTCATTTAGGTGTGAACATGTCATGGCCAGAAGCAGCTTTACAGAAAATAATAGATAGCGCAGATAAAAACAATGCAAATTGTAAACTTTGCAAATGATAAAAGGAAGAATTCAACATGTCTCAATCAAGAAAAAGTTTGAAGCGCGTTTTGATGCATAAGAAGTTGAAATGCACACTTAGAAATTCATAACATCTCTATTAAAGGAAATAGGTCTATAAACTACTGTTTATTGCAATAAGTAAATTACAAAAATATATATAATTAAACAATATATAATTTATACGTTTTTTTATTTATCTAGGATTTCCAGTCAGGTTTTAGTGAACTTGCAATATTGTCAAAAACAATCGTCCGGGAGAGGTCATAAGGTTTGATGAGACACTAGATACATCATAGCAGCTCAAAACACTGGATATACAATGGTTGCAAAAAAAGACCATCCCTCGCATGAGTCGTGCCAATAAACTGTGTAAACAGATGTCACATCACATCTGCATTTATTTTAGCTGCTATAACGCAAGCTCAACGAACACTCAAGCCCCCACACATCATTTACCTTCTCATGTGTTGTAGCTGCTTAATGTATAACCCAGGAGTGCACGTGCATCTTTCTCTGCTTGTAAAATCAAACAAACACTTGCGATCGGTATAAGAAATCGGCCAGATTGGCGAGTACCGATCGAGTCATGAAACGGGATTATCGGCCGATACCGATCTCCGGCTGACGATCGGAGCATCCCTATTATATACACAATATTTGTAATATTACAAAAAAAGTGTTTTTTAATAAATGTTATTTTGAACTTTCTATTCATTAAAGAATTTTGAAAAGTAAAACTATGCTGAAACTACAGCTTTGAATCAAAGGATATAGAAAAAATGACATATTACACTGAATTCACATAGGAATAATGCACATAATTTTAAATGAAAATATTTCACAATGGATCCTTTTCACAACACTGTTATGACGCGTTTAGCGGTCATCATAATCTTTAATCCTTGCAAGTTTTAATTTGTTTGATTTTTAAAAAACGTATGAAAATTTATATATGCTGTAAATCATCTTTGGGTCAAATTACAAAAAGCGAATTACCGCTTATGCAAGATGTTTCTAATGCAGCGTCTATGGGGCTGAGAGTATGTTAGACGTTATTCTCTCCTCTGGCTGCCGTTATCAGTCTCACACAATTTTTTCCTTTTTCTGAAATTCCTGATGACACCATTGTGGCGTTTTTCTTTTATTACTTTAGCATTAGGGTTGTAAAAAATATTATATTATATAATATTATGCCTATATTATTATTTTATTGTATGTTTTTTAACTAAATACATGAATCCTTGGTGAGCCGAGGAGCCTTGTTTAAAAAGTGAACGTTTATTTTATGATTCTTGTTCTGTCGAATTACTTTGGTCCCTTAACAAGTGGGAGGCATATACGCAAACTCTTTTAATTCCTACAGCGTTCGCCTGATTTGGATGTAAATACCCTCAAATTAAAAAAAAATTTGACACTAGTGTAGCACACGATAAAAAAAGGGACTCAAATGATTTGGCAGACTGAATTTCGATGATATTGTCTGTTGTTATGCTCACCAGGCTCTCTGTGGTGGTCGCCATATTGCCTTTTTCTGACTATTGTTTTGTTGTGTGCCAGATGAGGTCCGGGTCAGATGATTTTGCGTAGTGCTTCAGAGGCTTGACTTAGTGTTGTTTAAAATTCATTGGCAGTTTTTCCTCAGCTGGCAAGAGCTTCTGCATTCCACACATCCTTCTCATTTACTGTTAACACGACTCTTTAATTTAGCCATTAGGTCATTTCTCTTTTTCCAGCCCTTTCTAAAACAACATTAATAATGCACATGTTTTAGATTTTGGATACATGTAGCATGTTCATTTAAGCATTAGATGCTGAGATTGGTTTAAAATTGTTATTGCCAATAAATGCACAACGCAATAAAATGGATGGAGAGCGAGTATAAAGAAACAAATGAAATATACACAAGCTTGAAACTGAAGAATGAAAAATGATATTGCTTATGACTTGGAGAATGAGAGCGCAGCAGGAGAAAAAAAAAACCTTTTGGATTAGGTGTAGGTTTAGCAGGGATAAATTCTAGCGAAATCTCCCAGCCAGCTGGTCTTGCGCAGGGAATCAGGTAGACGCTGGACTCTTTGAAAGGACTCCACATTCGTAACAGAGCCAAAAGTATCTTTGGCAGAGCGCTCTTGTTTTCCTGTTATTGGCATTCAATCGTTTAGGTTAGCGAAATCCTTTAGGAAGGCATTATGACACATTTAAAGTGTTTATGCATGGTAAATTTGATGATTGTGGTCCGTAAGGTGGTTGGACTTTGCACACTTGGGCCTTGCATAACAGGCAGCCATTCGCTCACACAGGTGAAGTAATGACGTTGAAGGAAGTCTGGAATAACAGATGTGGTTTCATTTTATATGAAAGGAATAAATGAGAAATGCCACCTACCATAAACTAGATCAGAAATCCCTTTGGCGGGATTCACGCATTTCTTTCCTCTGAGATTCAAGGAACATCCGCATGGCCTCCTGTTCAGAGAAACTGTTAAGTGTGTATAGTAAAATGAAGTAACTCATGCATGAACCTTTAAAGGGCTTTAAGAGAACATTTACTAATTGAGTCTGATTGGGATGTTTGGAAATATGCTCTAAGTCTCATATATGAGCAATATCACACGAGTAGCAGTGCGATGTGGCTGTGTATCAGCACTGGTGGGAGGCATGCTTAGTGTCCCACCAGGGACGATATACAGCCATATCGCACTGCTACGAGTGTGATATTGTGTTTATACAACAGTTTGACGGCATAATCATGTGTATAAAAAACAAAATGAAACATGGAGAGTCTCAAAACCCTTTTGTATGAGGAACTACTTTCTTCCGCCACTCATTCACATCTTCAGCTGATGTCAGAACAGCTAATGGCTGCCAACCTGCTGTCTCTCAGAAATTATAAAGATTTTAAAATAGGAACTCTCCTTATAAATAAACTGCATAGTTGCAATCTAAACAACTACATTCTTGACTAAAAAAAGCCTTTTAAAATACATTATGTTGTCCAACAGTAGCAATATTTGTCAAACTGTAGAGTGCCCTCTGCTTGTTGCTGTATGTGGGCAGAGTAATACACAAGGGTGAAGGGTTAAGAGGCTGGACGAGTGTGCTGTTATTTGCAGAATATCGCACGGCTATCAGCCAATCAGTTTCAAGAACCAGACAGAACTGTTGTATAACGTATACTATACCATGCTCTATTACACAGCACTTAATAATAATGAAAAATTCACTGGATGGCTAATTTTGTCTTTAATAAATAATTTTCATCTTATGACAAAAATCTGAATAAAAATGTA
This sequence comes from Danio aesculapii, assembly GCF_903798145.1. NCBI lineage: Eukaryota > Metazoa > Chordata > Actinopteri > Cypriniformes > Danionidae > Danio > Danio aesculapii. Next base: position 34,622,052 of record NC_079436.1, on the reverse strand, counting down.
TTTGGTTATATTGACCTTATTCTAAAATGGGGAAGTGCGCTCGTTTTTGGGATTGCTTTAGAACTTCTGATTCAGTTTCCAATGAGAGAAATGACTAGGAATAATAAACGGCAGAAAACGATCAAACTACTGTGTGTCCATGACTATACAATGCAGAATAATATAATAAGAAAACATCAGTTTGCAACATCAAGCAGCGTAACGAGCTATTTTTAATGTCTAATAATGAATGGAAGTGAATGAGACCAGAATTTTCGAGCCAAAGAGATTAAAATTGCAGCGCCCACTTGTACGCGAGGAATTGAAACAGAAATAAAACTAAAATCAAACATTTTCTTTAGCCATCACAACAGTTTAATATACATTACAATTATATAAATATGATTACATTTTACAATTTAACAGTAAATTATAGTAACATTTTCAAAATACTTATTAATATTAGTGGCGACGGAGTGGCGCAGTAGGTAGTGATGTCGCCACACAGCAAGAAGGTCGCTGGTTCAAGCCTCGGCTAGGTCAGTTGGCGTTTCTGTGTGGAGTTTGCATGTTCTCCCTACATTTGCGCGGGTTTCCTCTGGGTGCTCCGGTTTCCCCCACAGTCCAAAGACACGCAGTACAGGTGTATTGGGAAGGCTAAATTGTCCGTAGTCTGTAAATGTGAGTGAGTGTATGGATGGGTTGCAGCTTGAAGGGCATCCGCTGCGTAAAATGTGCTAAATAAGTTGGCGGTTCATTCCGCTGTGGCGACCGCAGATTAATAAAGGGACTAAGCCGAAAAGAAAATTAATGAATGAATAATTAAGATTACACTAGCTAACAAAGATCATAACAATGTTGATCATTCTTTGTTAATGCTACTTAATAATAATGTTGTTTTTAGTTTTTGTAAGCGGAAGTGGATAAACTAATATTAACAGAAACAATGGCATGATAACTAATGCAATTAAAGAGATACTTGACCATGGCTGTGTATATAGAAATGGTGCTTCCTTTGTTTTCATTATCCTGGCTTGTGCACAAGCTAGTGTATCTCTTTTGTTGTGCTAGGTACCCTTTAGAAATGGTACCCAAAAAGTGGTACAGTACGGTTCACTTTTTGGTACCTTTTGACAGTGGAAATGGCCATAAAAGTGTACCGTACCACTCAGTGGAAACGGGCCATAAGTGTTGCAAGTTAGACTTAATAAAAATATAAACAATATGAGAAATTAGCACTTTTTAATTCTTTAATACTCAACCAAACGTTTTTAAACATAATTTGAATCTGTTTCATAACTTTTCCTGCAGCCGTTTGGTGGAGACGGTTGGTGCGACACCATTAATAACCGAGCATATTGCCAGTATGATGGAGGAGACTGCTGTCCATCTACCCTCTCATCTGGAAAGGTAAAGCTCATCTGCAACACTATTCATCTCCTCTTTATTCATTCTACTGTATCTACTCCGTTTCATCATTTTCCCCTTCCTCTCCCAAATCTCTGTTTTACATTGTCAAGCGTTTCCACGAGCGTCGCCCACATCACTAGACACTCAGGTGGCACGTTCTCCCATTTCTCACGTGGGAAGTACCTGTCATAAATAAATAACTGGATAGAGCGGCTTTTATTAGCAGAGGGCCAGCTGTCAGCGGTCACTGTAAAACAAGCAGGGTCTGAGAAAGTGAAATATACCGTAAAGGAACAGCATCCTGCCTCTGTAGCTCCTTGCTTCTGTTTACGCAGAGGCCATGGAAAAGTCCCAGGATGTTGGTGGGGCTGTCTGGTTTAAGAGCGTCTCGGACGAGGGCCAGAGAGAAAAGTTGGACAATGAAGAGCAAATTCCTCTCATCCCTCCTTCTGTGGCTTGTCTTCTAGCATCCAAATACCAGCCGCCTGCACACGAAATGAAATGATATGCACGGATACCGTCTGAAACTTTAATACTTGAATATTTTTAATAGCATTTGTCGAGATTGAACTCAAAGCAAACAGTACTTCAGTTTTTATAAAGTAAGAACAAGATTTTTAATTATTATGTATAATAAGGGGGCAGCACGGTGGCTCAGTGGTTAGCTCTGTCGCCTCACATGAAAAAAGTCGCTGGTTCGAGTCCAAGTTGGACCAGTTGGCATTTCTGTGTTGAGTTTGCATGTTCTCCCCATGTTGGCCTGGGTTTCCTCCGGGTGATCCGGTTTCCCCACAGTCCAAAGACATGTGCTATAGGTGAAATGGATGAACTAAATTGGCCGTGCTGTTTGAAAGTGAGTGTGTGTTGTGGCTGGAAGGGTATCCACTGCGTAAAACATATGCTGGATAAGTTGGCGGTTCATTCCGCTGTGGCAGCCTCTAATAAATAAGGGACTAAGTCAAAGGAAAATAAATGAATGAATGAATGTATTATAAGGGTTTTCTTAAAGACATACTGTTGTTTACCCAAAACTGAAAAATCTGTCATCTACTCACCCTATACTTGCTCCAAACCTGTTTCTTTCTTCTGTGGAACACAAAAGAAGATGCTTTGAAGAAGGCTAAAACTTGTAACCATCTTCTTGCATAGTATTTTTTTCCTTCTGTATATCTTCTTTAGTGTTTGTTACGCTTTAAAAAGGTGTCTAGGGAGAGAAAACATTAGAATATTATATTATTACTAAAGGAAATGGATGGAAGTAAACAAGGACACACAATCTTAACACTTAATTCCTTTATTCCTCTATAAGGAAAAGTGATAAAGCCAACAAAAGAGAGGGATGTATATGAGCTTTGTAAAGTGCCTTTGAAAATCAAATAGAAGCAATCACAGAAATATAATCAAACCCAAAAGTTACAGGGGGGAAAGGAACTACAGTGGCGCTAAAGCAAAGAACTAAACAAAACCAACAGCCACATAAACTAGAACACAAGATCCCCTCTAAACTTACTAAAGAAAATTAAAATGTGAAAAAGAAACTGAAATCTTTAGCGTATGCGACGCCAGTAAAGTACACTCCCTAAAACAACAAACAAAAAGCGGCGCTCACCCACTTACCTAGTGTTTCTGAACAATTCAAATAACTATGGGCGGAATGTATGTCGCACGACTTGTTAACCCATTCCTTTTTCCCCAAAAAGGAATTAAAAACTCTTAGACCATGTTAAATTTACAGTTGCTGTGATTAGTTCAGAGACACGGAATAAATCATAATACAGAAACAGAAATGAACGGACACAGCACAAACCCAGACACACACACAGCACTGACAAACAAGGCGTGCTGGTCAAATTAAAAACCCACGGAACAAAGCCTGATTGGTTCATGAGGAAACACCTTAATGAGGAGTGACAGGCTCGGGATCCAATCAGCAGGACAAAAAAAAAAAAAATTGCGTAACAAAAGGTGATTGGGCGAGACAGAGCGAATGACAGACAAGGAGAGAGAGAGCGACAGAGAGGGAGAAAGCACAAAAATCCAAGCTCCCACAGACCGTAACAGTGTTTAACAGATTAAAGAAACGCATAAAGATTTATAACCACTCCAGGATGAGTACAGTGAGTAAGCGTTCATTTTTGGGTGAGCTATCCCTTTGTTTTAGCCTATTATATTGTATAAATAATGGCTTACTTATAATGTTGTATTATTTCAAGCAAGACCATAACAACAGTAATATTAATAAACGTAGTTACTTATAGTTACTTACTTACATAGCTACTTATTTATAAGTAAAAATGCATTAAATATCCACAGTTTCAGATCTTCTGGTTTTCTAAGTTTTATCTCTTGACATTTTTTTTCTTAAAATCTGAATTGTATTGAGCTGCATTTCACAGTATTTATCTAGTTAAAGAGCTAGATCACCCAAAAATGAAAATTGACTCACTATTTCCACACACTCAAATGGTTCCTAACATGTATGACTTTCTTTAGCAACAAGGCAGTAATAAAAATCCACACACTGATATGGGGGTTACAAAGCACCTCAAAATGTTCTTTAATTTTGCAACATCAGAGGCCACAAAAAGATCAAAGTGCAAGAAAAGTTCAACTCACCTAAACTACACCTTAACTACTGCAACAGCTACCTTACTAACTACTAATAAGCAGTACAACAGGAATTTTACCCTAGCCGAAAGTCAAGGTTTATAATGAATACGTGTTACCAATTATAAAGTGTTACACAAAAATATTTATAGATTTTGTCTGCATTAAGTGAACAAATTTGTTCACACATAAGATATCATAAAGTTATTGTAAGAAAATATAACATGTGGTTATGCATACTATATAATTCATTAAATATAGCTTTTGTGAAGCATTACAAATACAGGCTTCAAAGAAAATGATACCCATACTTGATTTGAAAGTGTGCACAAACATAAGTGTTCGCCACATGCACATTATAAAAGCCCATCCTGGCTCATGTCTGTGCTTTTTCTATCCAAAAGTTATGAGCAATACAAATGTCCTTGTGTTTGTTTAAAATAGTTGTGTGAATGTTTCAATTCCTTATATTGGTTCAATAAGGTGTTTGCTGTATTTGCAGAATTAGTAGTAGTAGTAACAGCAGCAGCCACCGCTGATAACTTAATAGTAGTTTGTCTTGGTGCAGTTGACACCCTACTGTATATTTTAAAAACCATAATATACTTGGGAATGTAATTTGTGTCCACATGGTGTCTAGTCAGTGTTGCTCACTTACAGTCCAAAAAGAAATGGAAAGAAAAGTAACATCAAGATATAAAATACAACCCCATATCAGAAAAGGTGTGAACAGTATGGAAAACGCAAATAAAAAAAGGATTAAGTGATTTCTAAATTTACTTTGACTTGTATTTCATTGCAGACAATACAACAAACATTATTTAACGTGTTCCTCAAGATTTATTTTTATTTAATTTTTTAAATAAACACACACTTTAATTCTGGAATTCCTGGAGTAGAAGGCGGCATATTGTGCTTCTAAATCTCTATGTACTTTTCAGCATTAATAATACCATCTCAGAAGTTCAAGTTACCTTTGCCAAGGGCACTGACACAATGCCATACAATGGATTTTGGAACACACAGTGTCCATTTCTGCCCAAAAATACCTGAAATACTGATTCATCTGACCAGATTTCCACTGTGTGATGGTCCATCCCAGATATTGCAGAGCCAGAGAAGTTGACAGCGCTTCTGGACACTGTTAACATAGGGCTTCCCTTTGGCACAGTACAGTTTTACCTGGCATTTGTGGATGTAACTATGTGTTGTGGTACTTGACAAAGGTTTGCCAAAGTAGTCCTGAGCCCATGTGGTGAAATCGCTTATTGATGAATGATGAGGGATTGGAGATCATGGTAGTTCTGCTTGTCCTTTACGCACTGAAATTCCTCCAGATTCCTTGAATCTTTTAATGATGTTATGCACTGTTGAAGGTAAAATATATAAATGTCATCCTATCTTTCTTTGAGGACATTGTTTTTAAATATTTCATTAATTTTTTCAAGTGTTTGTTGGCAAAGGGGTGAACCTTGGCCCATCTTTGCTCCTAAAGGACTACACCTTTATTGGATGCTGCTTTTGTACCAAATCATAATCACAATCACCTGTTGTCATCACCTGTTTCAAATCACATCATGATTTAACAAATTTGCCTGATTTAGCCCTAAATTACTGAAGCTACGGTCACACCGGGTTTTGCGCGTGTGAAATTCTGTCGTGCGGCGCTGCGAAAAGGGGCGGGATTAAACAAGATGATTAGACATTAAAAAAAGCAAGCGATTACTTCATGTATTAAATTTCTGTCCAGAGAGGTCATGTTTTGTTCCTCGATTGGTCTCATGCAGTCAAGTGATGCGATTTCGCAGGTCAGAGTTCACCAAGCTTGAACTTTGCACCGCAGCAACCTGCGAAACTTGACGCATGACCCCGCGTTTCCGGTCTGACGCATTCGCGTGCATATGAATGGAAGTCTATGGGAGGAAAAATCAAGTGTGACCGCAGCTTGACTCCTGTCCCAACTTTTTTTAGAATGTGTTGCAGGTCTAAATGACAGGAAATGATGTATATTTACTAATGAAATTAGGGTGACCAGACAAAACATGAAATATTTTGTGTTCCTATTGTCTGCAATGAAATGCAAGTGAGAGTAAATTTGGAAATCACTACTTTTTTCTTTCTTTTTTCCATACTGTCACAACTTTTTCTGATTCAGGGTTGTAAATTAAAATAAATAAATAATAAAAAAATAAAAATAAACCAATGCTCACATCAGTTCCCAGTTTTTCACACAAAAAAATTACATGAGAATAAGGAAACAATGGTGTTTGAGTCACAGTATGGCTATTTTTTAGGTACTAAACTCTTATTATTCTACTTTGCCTAGGTATATCCAGATTTTCATTCTGTGGCACCTTTACATTCAGTCACGTTTTGCCTATGCATTTACACAACTGCAGCATTTCTGGGAGTTGAAAATGAAAACGTGATTTTGTTGAAATGTGCGTGCATATTATCCATAGGTATGCATGCATATCTGACAACCGAAACAACAACAGCGGACTTCAGAACCCTATGCCCAAGCAAATAGTTTAGAGTAGCTTTTTATTTGTGTGAACGAGGAACAATTTAAATGATTGCTGGGAGCCAGCTATCTGCAACTCTCACATGGTCGACCACTGATTTGCTGTCTGGTGCAATATGGCTGCCATTGCATCATCCAGGTGTTGCACACTGGTGGTGGGTGAGGAGATTCCACCCAAAAACGTGTAAAGCACTTTAAGTGTACAGAAAAGTAAGGATATATATATATATATATATATATATATATATATATATATATATATATATATATATATATATATATATATATATATATATATATATATATATATATATATATATATGTAAAGAATTATTATTATAATGTTGCGTATGCAGAAAACTTTTTCCATTGTTGTTATCTAATCATATCCTAATTCTACAAACCCTAGCCCTTAAAAACACAAACAGTCTAATACTGAGATGCGAGCTGCAAAGTAACATATTGTATTTCAGCATCATCAAAATAAAGTGCTACCACCATTTTTTTTTCTAAAGGTTTCTGAAATTCACCCGCAATATCTAAGTAAAAATTGTTTCTCCACCAATTTCTTTCACTGCAGCTTGATGTTTACTTTTCCTGCAGTAGGCCGCTTAGCTGGGAATTTGGGTTTATTTTGCAACCTGTGGTGATGGCACGAATCCTGGACGCGAACCTCCTCCTGTTGATTCTTAACATGTGTTCACCTCCTTTACTCATCTGCTCACAGTCGGCCTTTTCTTTCTTTCCATCTCTCTCTCTTTTTTCACCGAACGCGACCGTCCTGTCCTGATAGCAATCCTTTCTAGCATTAAACAAATCCTCCTTCCTGCTACGAAAATAAACACCCAAGCGGGCTTTTCCTCGTGTACATTTCGTCAACAGGCTAATATTCGATTGGTTATTGTGAGTAATTTGCTCAACGCTTGATATTGATCATACATCTGGAAACAGGTAATGCTTATTGTTTTGATCTACGGCGATGCCTCAAAGTATTTTTGAGGCGAATTACTTTGATCTCTCGTTCAAAGACTGCGTGTGTCCCGCATACCGGATCAGATGTTTGTGGCCCGATGTGTTTTGGACGACGTTTGTAAATAAAAAAAGTGTGTCCGATTGATTGACAGGTCATTCAGTTCGGGGTGGACTGCGATCAGGATGAATGCACCTGCCGTGACCCCGACGCTGGTGAGAACAAGCCAAAGGAGAATCAGCAGCCGGGAGCTCCATGAACCACAGACAGAAGCACAGAGAGAGAGCCAGGCTGATCAAAGGCAACCATTAAACTGCATCAAAACAATCCTCTCCAACGCTAATCTATAAAGTAACACCTAATATATTTTTCAGAAGCTCTAACATAGATGTAGATGTAGTTTCGACTAAGTTTTAGCCTGTTTGCGTAGCTGCTACATTGGTTTTTTAAATGACTATTTTATACAAATAGTTCTTGCTTGTTGTGAGGCACATTCTTCATATTGTATGTCGTTAATATAAACACGTGCTTATTTCAGACTGTCAGTTCTTGCAGAATTCTGGATCTTTGGTTTATTTTATACCCATTATATGTACATGCAAACCCTGTGAAACGCATGTGCGCTTTGGGAAATGACAGTTCGTTTATAGCAGTTGTAATGGAAATATATGATACTATTTTTGTATGCTGTTCTGTCTGTTCAAGTGTAGTTTCACTGTCATATCAATAAAGTATAAATACACGGTGGTAAAGACACAAGGCTGCTGGATTTTTTTTTTGTTTTTCAATTTCAGGTTGATTTTCAAATTGTCCAAAATTGTGGTCAGTATGGGGGCTGGTGGTTAGCACTGTCCCCTCACAGCAAGAATGTCACTGGTTCGAGTCCAGGCTGGGCATTTCTGCGTGGATTTTGCATGTTCTTTGGGTGCTATGGTTTCCCCCACAGTCATGCGCTATAGGTGAATTGATTAAATTGGCTGTAGTGTATGTGTGAATGGGTGTTTCCTAGTACTGGATTGCAGCTGGAAGAGCATCCGCCCTGTAAAACATATGCTGGATAAGTTGGTGGTTTATTCCATTGTGGTGACTTCTGTATGTGACTCCATGTATGTGAGCAACAGCGATTGTTGGCGACCAGATGGGCGTGTCGAATGACGCGACACAGTTGAGAATCCTTCAAATTTATGTAAATCAAGAGCGACTTTCTTGAGCGACAGCCAATAGGAGCACCAGTAGAAATCATGTGATCCTCTCTCAGAAGCTGGTTGTATGATCCGTTCTGTACACCTAAACAGACCCACGTTTGCAGCAGGTCACCACCCAGAGCGACATGAATCACACCAAATGGAGCCTGGACACCCTTTGGTGGTAAAATGTGATACTGCAGCCAAACAAAGTTTTTTTTGGAATTTGATTACTTTATTCGTAAAGGCTTTTAGCAATTTTGAGTGAAACTATAAAGTTTTTGTAAAATGTTAGTTTTATTTAAAAAAAAAAAACTATTTTAAATATTGTTAAATTATTATTATTTTTTAATTTTCAAATTTTCAAAAAAATTAACGATTGTAATTATTCTTTGATTATTTATACTTTTTTTCTAATTTACATGTTTGAGTCCCCCCGCCCCCAATTTCCCAATCTGACAATTGCCTTGTCAGATTTTTCAAAACATTGACAATTTATAAATGATACTGAATGATGTTAGAGTACATATTTCTCTTCTCCAACAAACAACATTAATCTCTTACGTTTTTCTTGTTTGTTAAATCTTAAAAACAGCATTGTTATTATTTTTTTGTATTTTACCATTATACATTTACCCAATTATAGAGACTTCTGCTTCTGAGAAGCTCATAAATATTAAGTGGCAACAATACAAACAGAAATAATATTAAAAATGAATAAATATTAAAAATCATGCGTCCTCATTTGTTCCTCAATGTCTTTCAAATTTCTAGAAAAGTTTACTTTTTCTCTCTCAAAGTGATAAAACAGTTTTTACTAGTATATCTTTGTCATGTAAACATACCTTCAATCTTCAAGGAAATCCCAGACTTCTCTTGGATGCTTAAGCCCAAAGTCTCTTTATGGCAAGTCATTTCACTCAGCCGCCATCTTTGAAACGCCTCTCGAGCAGTACGCTCGGGCATTCTGTCTGAAAGGGGAAACATCAAATTCTCCAAAACTGTTTGCCAAGCTTAGGATCACATTATATATTTGGAATCACCAATAAAATTAAACAGCAAACGTCTCATAAGTTTCTTTTCTAAATATCTGAATCAAACAAAATTGGCATATTTTCAGGTTGCCCGAGCTAATACCAACTCAAAAGGAACGAATTTATGACACCAACCTCATTTATGGCCATTGTACACATCTGGATAATGCTTCGTTAGATCGTGCTGCTCTTCTGATGTAATCCACAACTTGGTCCTGATTGCGAATCTCTTCCAGAGATGACAGCGACTCTTTGTTTACAAGTTTGTGAGCGTTTGAGTAGTTGCTGCCATGTGATGTGCGTTTGACAGGATGGACTGTACCTTACGTTTTTTTTTTTTTATATGAATTACAAAACCAAAAGAAAATTTGTTTTCAAGTGCTTTCGATTAATTTAAATGTAGATTTTTAAGCTTTATTTGGATCTATTTCTTATGTCTGTGAAGCAAGTATTGGCTGAGATTCCAATGTGTTTGTTGACCGCCAAACATAAAAGCACACGTCTGGTCCGAGCTTCTCCACTGGATAAATGTCAGTCCATATTGATCAATGATAGGCTCAAGTAATAGTAGGCGGGGCTTCAATCGCCATATTGACAGTTAAACTTTTCCCCATTCAAAACTATACGAGTGACACGTCTTGTGTATTCTATAGTCTTTGATAACCCACAATCCTTTCTCACAAATGTAAGCTCACATTCAGATCACCTTCGTCCAATCAACAACTGATCTGTTCACAAGCCCCACCCCACTCATTTTCAAAACGTAGTATGAAAGAATTTATTATAAATACCGCAATTGAGAAGACAAGTGGCACTATTCCACATCATTGTACCTTTAAAAGTCCGCATCACATTCATTGTTGAAACGTGATCTAAATAACTATAAATAACTATTGCTTTGTTTTGGGCAATTTTATTTGGAATAGGAAATAAACCATAAACAAGACATTATGTTATTGTACACAACTTTAAAATGCTAATTTTCGTAATACTGCTTATACTTTAAAAAACCTCCTGTACAGTTTCCTCGACCTCTTATACCTTAGTTACTACATTCAGCACATTAGTAATGTATTTAATAATGAATTCACATTTCCATTTGCTATAGCTCTTCCCATATCTATATGCACTACAGAGACAGACAGTTTTTTAGCACATTAAGAAGATACACTTTTAGTTCTTGTGAAAAAAGTTCTACCTATACAAGCTGGTGTATGCACCGTTTGACAAAATACACCACTAGTTCTAAATGACAATTTAAATGTAACTTCCTTTTGACTGTACACTGTACATATTTTGAATACGCAAGTCTGAAGTTGTATCTCTTAATTGCTTCTTAAAATCAGAACGAACTGTATCACGTTCTGACAAAATATTTTCCCCTTCTTCGATAAACGACTAATTAATGTTAAAAGTGATGGAGCAGAGAAGTCATATTTACTGTTGGACCCCTGACTTGTCCTCTGGCTGTCCAAGTCCTTTAAAGTTCCTTGGGTTCTCCATAATCGTTGTACATCACGGACAGCATCTGCTCCTCGCAGGCCTTACGTAAGTCTTGGCCGAGGTTCACCCAGCTGAGCCCGAACGCTTTGGTATCTGTGTATCGACAAGACAGATACTTGAGGGATGCTCTGCGCAGGCCAATCTTTGGTTCCTGGAGGAGCCCCCGACACCAACCGCTGAGCTCATCCAGCTGAGACAGGATCAGTCCTGCCTTCCTACAGGAGCAAACACACAAAAAAAGACAGCAAACACATCAGCGATAAGGTTATTAATGCGTGTTAGTAATAATAATCAGTGTTAGGGGTGACGTATTACAAGTTACGCGAGTTACATAATATTACTTTTCTAAGTAACGAATAAAGTACTTTTCAAAATTAAGTAATAATATCGGAGTTACTTAAAAAAATAATGAGAGTTACATTTTAGTTCAGTTAGTTCACTTTTAAAAAATAAATATTTTAATTAAAATGATCTTGTTGGATCCCGCACACAATGAGAGAATGCATGAACCGATAGAAATGAAGATGGCAGAGCCTTACATTTCTGCGATGGATATATTCTCATTATTTTGAACACATGGAAGAAAAGGAAAAGAGGATTATCTGAATGGACAGTGATTTCACTTTTTAATAAGACAAAATTAGCAAACGCATTGATTTAAACTTTCATTAATCTGTATATGCGGCATGTAAAGCTCTGGGGTAAGGAAGTTCCCAGAAGATAACATTGTCCTACATTAATTTTTGAATGTGTTTTTTTTTAAAGGCGAATGAAGGTTATACAGTGTGTTGTTACTTGCAGAGTTCCTCTATATAATAAAGAAGAAAAAAAGACCCTGCAAGTTCTGAAAGAGATTAAGCTTCAGCCATCAGAAAAAAGTAACGCAAAAGTAACGCAACACATTACTTACTATAAAAAGTAACTAATGCAACTATTTACTTTTTTGGGGAGTAATTACTTTATAAAGTAACACTCATCAACTTATAATAATAATATTAATAATAATAATAATAAAATGAAATAAATACATTTTCAAATCATGCATCAAAGTCATAAAAACAACAGAGAAAATAAAGGTATTATATAGAATATATAAATGATATAATATGAATATAGAAATGAAATAAGTGTTTTTTGATGTTTATTTTGATCAAAATATCTTAGATAAATAGAAAACACTACACAATTGAAGTCAGCCAATGTATCGGTTTTGCTAATTAATCGAGGCTGATAGACTGCTGCATCTTAAAACTGCCTTATGGAGTGACTGTCTAAAACATAAATACAACTCTTGTAAATTTAAAAGAACAATCGTAAAATGATTAATAAATACCTAAAGAATGGCACTATTTTTTTTCCATCCATATATTTCTACACAGGAAACACCTGTGGTCTTGATCCGTTTGGTCACTGAAATCATGTCCTCTGGTGTGACACTATAAGCTCATTTTTAAATCGGGCATTTCCATTGAAAACTTTAGTTTGTAAATTAGTAAATTAGTTGAAGACCCATATTCAAGATTATGTGATTGAAGCCCCATGTGAAGCCCACAATGTGCACCTGTTAAGTCTTTGTCTCAGAATTTTTCACATTTACTTTTTTAAAACCACTAAAAAATTGTATAAAAAAAAAAAGTTGTGTTGTCCTTTGCTGTGACACCCCTATTTATTGAAAATGTCCAACAAGTCTGACAAGTCATGGAAAAAAACATATTATTCATAATTTTACATACAATACATAACACAACAGTATATAAAGATAAGTGTTGAACAATGAAGTTCACAACACTCACACTATTTGTATATTATTAAAAGTAGTTTTTTCTTCAATCATAGTCACATCATAGGACATATTTAATGCCATTACAAAAACGTATTGACTTTTCTATAAAAATCAAGGATCTTTACTGTCTGATTTATATATAGACGATATAAAGTGGGTTTCAGACTGGACAAATATCATGAAATTAAATTCCATGCAATGACTTAAAAATATTACAATTTATTTTACCACTTCAATGGAGTTTCAGTGTTCGCCTGCTGCTCCTGACGGAGGTTGCATTTAAACAGCCTTTCATCTCATTTTACACTTGAAGAACTAAATAAATGCTTAAGTCTATTTAACGGATTATATATTAAATAAATTGCATCATCGATTCTGTAAAAGGGGTGACACGGTGGCTCAGTGGTTAGCACTGTCGCCTCACAGCAAGAAGGTCACTGGTTCAAGTTCTGGCTGGGTCAGTTGCCATTTCTCTGTGGAGTTTGCATGTTCTCCCCGTGTTCAATTGGGTTTTCTCCGGGTGCTCCAGTTTCCCCCACAGTCCAAAGACTAACCTTTAGGTAGGTTACTATATTGTGTATTGTTTTCTATTTTTCTAAGACTAACCTTTAGGTTGGCCTACACAAAATCTGTGTGCACAGAAATTCATAAATTTTTATACCATCATAGAGTCTATGTATTTTCTTGTGTTAATGTGTGTAAATTTATATTTATACAGTTTTTTAGTTTAGTTAATTTCATTATTATTATTATTATTATTATTATTATTATTATTATTATTATTATTATTTATTTTGGCTAGATTTTAATTTTTTAAACACCATTTTAAGGACAATATTATTTGCCTCTTTAAGCTATACATTTTTCGATATTCTACAGAACAAACCATCATTATACAATAACTTGCCTAATTACCCTATCCTGCCTAGTAAACCTAATTAACCAAGTTAAGCCTTTAAATGTCACTTTAAGCTGTATAGAAGTGTCTTCAAAAACATCTAGTAAAATATAATTTACAGTCATCATGGCAAAGATAAAATAAATCAGTTATTAGAAATGAGTTATTAAAACTATTGTTTAGAAATGTGTTGAAAAAATCTTCTCTCCGTTAAAAAGAAAAATGGGGATAAAAAAAATAAACGGGGGGCTAATAATTCTGACTTCAACTGTACTCAGTTTTTAGTTATGATACTCCTAAAATCATTTCACATAAATCTGCTGATTTTAATTTTTTTATTTTTACCAAATTCTCAGAAGAAATAGCAAAAAATGTTCTGGAAAACACTTGCTGTGCCTGTAGCCCATTGATGAAGTTAGTGCCCCTGTATATTTTCGCAAACACCAGACTTTCAGGGCGGGGGAGGGGGGCGAGTGAAATTGGACAAACTTGGACAAACTTTATAATTTTAACCAAATCTTGATTTCGCTCACTCACACTTCTCGGGTGTAATTTAATCCTATTTCTTTGCAATACTGTACAATTAAAACAAGGTTCCTGTACGAACGCTCACACTCATAGCCGACATGCATATCAGCATTTTGTGATATTTATACCACACAACTTGTATTATGACGCTATTGTTATGCAATGCTCTTGACATTGGCTAAAATGTTTGGTCCTCCGGTGGTTTTAAACATTGAGCTTTCCATCCCATTCCCCCATTCTGCAAACACCCACCTCACAAGAGCAGGAAACTGAAAGATTAATGAGAGCCTCCAATATAATAAATATAATCTGCAGGCGATGGCCATATTCAGCTCAAACACAGGGCTTCTGTCTGCACCCCTTAAACGATGCTCTTCAAAACCTGGACCGAGGACATCCACCATAAATCATGCCTGTGGTGTTTTTATATCAAATTGTAAAAAAAAAAAAGAAAAAGGAAAAAAATCCTGTCAAGAAGCTTCTGAAGTAACACAGAAGCGATTAGGTGAACGGCATCTAAGGCTAAATACCTGCGATTTCTATTAGCGCTGGTGATTCGAGAGGGCATTTATTGAGTATGTGTGAATGCAATGAAGCGCCAATTGCCTTCGCAAGAGACAAGTTGAAACGCGATCCCAAAAGTACGGAAAGAGCGATTCATTCCTAAGCCATAGCTTCTCCTCAAAGTCCTGCCAAACCAGAAGCTCAAAACTCCACCGCATAAATACCCAAAACCAAATCTGTGTGGAGCAACCAGGTTTTAGAGCCGTTCAGTGCTTTTAAAGAGTTTACAATTAAAAAAAATTGGTTGTTGAATTTAAATAGCAGCTTTCGAAATTCATTTCACATGACAAAAGTCGAATATAAATTCATTATTTACTTTGGATTCATGATGCATAAGAAAGGCATTTTAATGATGACAGAAATCACTAGAGTTTCTCTCATTTAAATCATTCTTTTAAACGCATTCATGTTTGTAAAATCTTGCCACATTTCAGTGGTTATGCGAATATTGGATGTTTATTTGCTTCAAACACAACCCCTGTGGTTTGTTATCCTTTATTTTTTTCAAGAAACTCAGTTTTGGTCTGCAAATAGCAACGGTTGTCACCATAAATCCCTGCATGTATGGAAGTGGAAAATGGCCTCTTATTTCCAAGGTAGGTTTTCACATTTTTTTTAAAGCGTTTGCCAGTGCTTCTTTCTCACTCTCGCTTTCTGAAATCTAGGAGGAAACAATCAGCCGCATTCCTCAGACACCCACAGAAACACACAACCCACCTCACTACCAGCTTCCACAACATCCAGAGAAATTGAGCAGCATCAATCTCCAACCAAAACAACACAAGCACTCTGACCGATCGCTGAATTCCAGCAATTAAAGCATGAGTCAGTCCAGTCCAATTAAGAGTGAGTCACAAAACTTTCTATGTTGATATCTCAGAAAGAAAGAAAGAAAACAGGAAATATTGTTATTCAAATCCATTTTCTTCCATTGGTTTTTATGCTGAGTGGGGTCGGTTTAATTGATAATTATCTTGTATTATGATTAGTTGGTGAAAATTGCATTTAAGTGACGCTGATAAGAAAACCCTAGTGAACTCTATGACTTTTGTGTTAAAGACAAATTCTCATTGTTTATATTTCCATGCTTAAAATTAAAATGCTTTTATGGAAGCAGTGAGATTGATGACGCATACAAGGAGGATAATCGTCAATCTTTCCAGACCTCCACTGGAGCAGCTTATCTGAAGTTGATACACTTGTGCAATATTTAACAAAAACAAGCTCCCTTCGCAGTGTAAATGTCTTGATGAATTAAAGCATGATTAAATGCTGTTTTTGAATCTCAATGCATTCACCCTTGAGTCTTCTTTTGGGTTAATTTGGTTAGTATAAACACTTATTGGCCTGTTCAGTAAACTTGTGCTTCTCAAATTTAAATGATGACGTAGAAAGTTAAAAATTTGGTTTATTTTTATAGTCCACTTTAGATAACTTTGCTACTGCAGGTCAATTTGCAGCTCAAGAGTATTAGTAGACTGCCTGCTTAATTACGTCTAGCTATAAATAATTTGCAACTACGTACCAGCATTTTTCAACAGAACCAAAGGGGCTGTTTACACAGGGTCTTTTCATGCATTTTTTTTCCTGATCAGATAAATGATTGTGAAAATAGCAGGTGAAAATACCTGCTGAAACGCATTCAAGATTACTTCATGAGGTGGTCTGGCTCCTGACAAAGCTGGACAGGATTAATGCAAGTTGTTGAAACCACACAAGTGATTTTTATTTCCTTCCAAAATGTAAAAAAAATAAATAAATAAAGGTGAGACTATATGGCAGTCAGATTTACAACCAAAAAATGCTGTTTTCTGTTTGTTCATACACATTTCATTCATTTTCTTTTCGACTTGGTTACTTTTCTTTGTTCATTTTAATTATTTTCATGAGCTGAAACAACACGATTCTTGGGGGGTTTTGGGGGGGGGGGGGGGGGGGGGCGGGGGGGGGGGGCCGGGGCTAATTGTTTTTTGTTCAATCCACTTAAATTTGCAAGGACTAATAAATTAACTTAATTCCGCCATATTGTCTCAACACAAATTGATTGTGTGGAACCCAGCATCGTTTACAGTGTAAAAGTGCTAATTTGAAATGCAATGGCAATGCCACAGATGACAGTTTGGAATGCTCTTTTCTGTTTTCTATTTTGTTATTTTATTTTTGATAAGCAATAAGATTAATTTAGCATTAATTTAATATCAAACAGCAGCTTTTACAACAGATAGGCCTACAGATCACAGATTGTGCCTACACTGAAAACTTAAATAAACGGCTTTAACTTCTTACACCTAAACGATTGAAGTTTTTCCAACTTATTCTTTAATGAAAACCATAAATTAAATGGAAACCAATTTATTCATGTAGTTGTAAAAAGCTGAAGTTATTAGTTTAAGTCAGGGGTCACCAAACTTGTTCCTGGAGGGCCAGTGTCCTGCAGATTTTAGCTCCAACCCTAATCAAACATACCTGAACAAGCTAATCAAGGCCTTACTAGGTATTCTTGAAACAATCAAGCAGGTGTGTTGAAGCAAGTTGGAGCTAAACCCTGCATGGACACCAGCCCTCCAGGACCGTGATTGGTGACCCCTGGTTTAAGTTATCATTTTTTACGGAGTATGTAAATTGAGATGACAAATAATAGAAAAATTGTATTTCTTTCATTTCTGTTTAATGGTTTGCTATATGATGTGCCAAAAATTAACACCTCCTTTTCCGATATTCCGTTTCAGTTGGAAGTAATGTGTAGCGCATCTATTGTGTATGGCCATACACCCAAAGTGCTTCACAATCATCATCCACTTGGATGATGCAACAGCAGCCACAGGACAATGGCACCAGTGCACTCACCACACAATGGCTATTGGTGGAGTGGAGAGACGGTTACAAAGCCAATTCGGTGGATGGGGATGATTAGGAGGCAATGATCGATAACAGCCGATGAAAGGGAAATTAGCCAGGACACCAGGGGGTTACACCCCTACTCTTTACGAGATGTGCCATGGGATTTTTAATGACCACAGAGAGTCAGGACCTCGGTTTATGGTCTCATTCAAAGATGGCGCTCACTGACAGTATAGTGTCACCTTCTCTTTCCTGGGACATTAGGATTCACAGGTTGAGTGCTCCCTGCTGGCCTCACTAACACCACACCACCACTAGCGCTTACTAAATACCAGCTATTGGTGGAGTGGAGAAACAGTGATGAAGCCAATTCCCCTTCATTTTGCTGGGGTATTAGCACCACAGACCACAGGTTGAGCAACCCCTGCTGACTCCACTTCCAACAGCAACCTAGATTTACCATCCAGGTACTGACCAGGCTCAGACCTGCTAAGCTTCAGTGAGTAACCGGTGTTAGGCTGAAGGGTGATATGGCTGTGGCTAGTAAGTACGTCAACATACTAAAATAAAAGTCTCTGCAGCTTCCAGTTCAGATGGACTTTAAGTATGTACAGACTCAATAAAAGTGTCTATTTTTAATATAGTTAATGAGGTTAAATAATTATTAATTCGGTAATAAACAAGTCATTTTGGTTTGGAAAGCAGTGCACTATGTTGCACTTCTAAATGGCACTGGTATTTATATGTTTTTGTCGTGTCGCGACACCAGACATCATGTCGCATGTTGCTAGGACAAGGTGTAAGGCCTTAATTTGATTGAACTATCATAAATGCATTATCACATTCTGCAAGCACCTACTGTTGAAGTCCTCTCAGCGGTTCGCTCTGGGTGGGAGAGTGTTTGATAACAGCGTGTTTTAATGCAGTAACCCCAGAGCAAGAAAGGAAAACCTTGCAACATGGAGACCATTAAATACAACCTTTTAATTTGAACCGAGGCCTCAGGTACGGTTGTCCAAATGACCATAATTAAACTCACCTGTCTCTACTGTGCGTCGGCGAGGAAGCGTTCACGTTTTTATATTGAACACATGGCTATGCTTAAAAAAGCATTTGAGCGCAATTCGAAAATCCAGACCATATTTGTCTTTGGTTTGTTTTGGAGGGTGTATCAAGATTACCACCCGGTTTTGTGATCAGCGTGATGCCTTGGTGATCCCTTTAAATGTACTGTAATCAGTTTGATTGTGTTCAATTTAAACCTAATTAGCACAAATAGCCTAATCAGATGTCTGACGTTAGAATCCGTAATAGAATAATCTGCGTTTACAATGTAATTTAAGGAGCAATAAAACAAAACATAAAAAAGCATGTAAAAGCTTGTGAAACAAGATATCGGGTTTAATAGCGATCAATAAAAATTAATGCGTCACAGTAACATTCTCACATGGATTCCAAGGCAGCATCCCATAACGCTGTGTGAAAAAATAAATCTAAAGCAGTGTCCAAAATTGCATGCCAAACACTAGAGTACGTATTCACAGCAAAGGTCATCTTAGCATGAATGTTTGTAGCTGGAGTGAAAATAAACAGTCTCCATGATGTAACTGTCATGTGACCAATGGCATCAGTTGCATCACTTCAATGCCATTCACAAATCCTCTGCTGTGGTCACATATGATGGTAAATGTGATGCACATTTCAGGATCTCACTAGAAGTAGTAGGTCGTCAGATTGTTTTACAATCGCTACACTTTCACATACCATACCATTTTTCCTACTATTTATAGTATAGAAGTAGGCATATTCTGATTCAGGGGGAGAATGTGTGAAATGCAGGTGAATAATGGTTAGGGAGCTAGACTTATAATCCAAAGGTTGCAGGATCAATCCCAGTCCCGGTAGAAATTGAAGATTGGGAGATTGAACAAACCTCACTCACTCTCCACCTTCGATACCCATCTATGGTGCCCCTGACCAAGGCATCCAACTCTTAATTGCTTCTTGGGGGTTTGAAGCAATAGCTGCCTACTGCATTGGGTATATGCTCACTGTGTGTGTTTGTGCGCAATTTCAGTTCTTGGATTGGTTAAAAGCAGAGGACTTTTTTGAAGTATGGATGAAACCATACTTGACTTAAATGTATTTGCATGAAACATACTTTACATTGATCATTAACTTAAATATTTGTAAGCATTTTTTAAGAAAAGAAAATTATTATGCTGTTAGCTTAGCAACATTCTAGTAACAAACTACCAAATTCCATGTCAAGTTATTTTGCTAGCATGTACTGTGGTACAATTGCCATTTTGAGACTCTTTGCAGTGTTGCTACCTAAATGAAATCTTAACAGCACAGTGTTTAAGACTTCATTAATATCCAAAAAGCACAAGAACGATGTTACTTACTTATTTTCTTAAGTATTTTGCTGACTCATGTACTTGTTCAAATGTTTTGAAGTAGTAATTTTAACTAGTGACACAGGCCTTGTTTAATGTAGCCATGCTAATAAAGTCATGATTTGTGGTTTGTTATGTTTGAAAACAGGAAAACACCAAATAGCCTTCAATTATTGTGCATTTTATTAGACAGCACAGAGAAGCATGATCATAACAGATCCTTAAAATGTTTTTTGACAACTTGGCTGCTTTTATATCGCGTCACACTCATCTATAATCAGCAGTTGCTTCATACTAGCATGATGATACATTTTGAATACTTTACATCCTACAGGACTTTTGCTGAAATCACGTTCATAGATGAGCTAAAGGTCATATAATTATGAGCTAAAGGCTCCAATAATTACGGACTCATTCATGGTGTCATCAAACTATACCTTTGTTTGTTGTGAATATGCATGCTTCAGTGGCAAAAAATACTGTGCCTTTATACTGGTCACTTTTAAGTAAAGTTTTACAAACTAATTTCGAGAGGAGCATGTGATATGATTGATTGTGGCTGGTCTCCCATCCGTAATCACTAGTAAGTCAATCGGCTTAATCCAAACTCACTATAAATAGCCCATCTAGCATTACTCCCTTATCTTCGTTTTCTGAAGAATCCCCCCCATCCACCACATCTCTACATTTCCTCCTTTACAGGGGGAGCTCTCGAGGACTACCTGATCTCGTACCCACTTACATGCACTTACGACCAGGCGGGAGCCCTGGGCTCAATTATCTCCGAGCTCAGGGTTCTCTCCCGAGACAGCATGCCAAACCTGCTAATATTATCAAGCAACATCTAAGTGTGATCTCTTAAAATTTTCATTAAGGTTGTAATGTCATCTTAAATGGGATATTTGTACAACTTAGCATGTTATATTTGTTTTTTGTCAAAAGCCGATGTCCAGAGCTTGACATTAACTTTTTTCATCACCAGCCACTGTGGCTAGTAGATTTCCAACATTACTAGCCACTCGCCATTTTCACTAGCCACACTTTTGTCTTTGGGAAAATATATTTTATATGCATAAATTTGACTTTGGCATGCTAAAATTACTTGAATTAAATTTTGTGTAATGTCCACATGCCTCCTCATTCATTTCACTTTTTGTGTGTGTTTGTATTCACTTTTTTTGTGTGGGAGCTTGCTCAATGTGCACGATCAAATGGGTTGTCGCATTGTAATTAGTTTTTTTTTTCACATGACTTCTCAGAGCTTAAAATTAAGGATTTACCAAATTTATCTCTGACCACACCAAAAATAAATAAATTGTTATTTCTTAGCCACAAATTTTAAATAATATATCAAAACAAGCAAAATATAGCTGTATACATGCACTTTTTAATTCAACAAAACATTTCTGTTTTGTAAAAAAAAAAAGACATTTAAAGAATTATTGTCATGTAGGCTTTATCTAAAATATAGACAGCAGTCTGTCCTGGCCAAATGTCCCAGATCAGCAGTTTAACTACATATAAATATGTTATAGTAAAAAACAATAATTAAACCACATTAACAAAAACACCTGTAAGCAAAGGAAAGCAGGTAAAAAACATACCGTGTGTGATAATGAAAGGATAGTTAGGCCTAATAATAATCTGTTTAAAGAATAATTTAAACGAAAGCAGTGACCGCTGTTGCTTACAAAAGGATTTTTTAATAATTTTTTTAAATCTTGAGCTCTTAAAAGCAGCAGGACTGTGGCTGCTTCTCGATTCTGAGAACACATTTGCACGCATATTGGGCCATCTGCACTGTCCGAACCCCTTTTTAAGAAAATGACAAATTAAAAATTATTTTTAACCAGCCAATGTGGCTAGTGGGAGTGGCTGTCTTACCCGCCATAGCGGAAATCAACCGGCATTTGGCACATTGGCGGGTGTTAATATCAAGCCCTGTCGATGTCCACCACCCTCTAAATTGCATACATTTAAACTGAATGGAAACATGTACATTTCACAAAAATGCCCAAATTTGCCATTAAAAAAGTTTTACTCTCACATCAGGGGCTTTTCATGATATTCGTAAAAAGAGATAATTACAAAATCTGCAATAGAAATGAGACTAGGTCATCTATGAAAACCTGTAGACTGATTTTCATGTGAGGGAAAACAAAACAAAAAGAATTAGTTGTTGGCTGCAGTGCACTTTACAGTCACCGGTGATGACAAGGATTTCCAAATTCCAACAAAACTTCAAAATGTTTACCAACCTGGGCGCCCAGTTCGTCTTCGCATCGCCAAGTGAACTCTCCAAAGCTCTCGTAGCGTTGATTGTAGTGGTATAGAAACTCGGTGGAGGGTTGGTGAGCCCAGGTCCATGAGTGTATTATAGGCCGTCTGCTGCTCCTTTCCACTGGTGTAGCCGTTGAACAGGTTGTAAATCTTATCTGCGATTTCTGAGGAAACATTTAACCAAATCAGATCATATTGAATATTGTCTAATCCAAAAGTTCATTCATAAATCAAGCAACTCTCTACCTTGAGCCTTGACATCATCCACAGCAGGACAGGGAGTTTTGATCGTCAACCTCACTCGACTGGAGCGTCGACCCGTGTTATCCACTGTCCACAGCCGAAACCTGCCATGACACAGTTAGATATATATATCATTTACTCCGCTTGCTATATGCACAGTTATGACCTTTTTCAATAAGCTAGTAAATTTTCATGCTATACTCAGTTGATTATTTACACAGCCTGATTGATACAAATACTAAAAGGAATAATATTGTAACACATAACAATTTGCTGCATAACAATACATCATTTTGTAAAGTGAAAGGTATCACTTTATTTTGAATGTGCCTTTAACACATCTTGTTGAATTTAAGTTACATTAAATCTACATGCCAACTACTTCTCAATATAAGTAGACTGTTAGGTTGGGGTTAGGGTTAGTGTAAGTTGACAAGTACTTGAAAAGTCTCATGTAGTCAGTTAAATGTGTTGAAGGAGCAGTATCAACAGATATTAAGCAGACAGTCTGCTAATATTCAAAAGTGAAGTAATTAGAATGTAGCGGCAATGCAACTTTTAGTCAACAAAATGCGCAATAGGGGCCATCAAAATAAAGTCTTACCAAGTTGAACATTGCTGGAAGCAGGTGACACCAGAACAAAACAAACATTTGATTTACAAATGGCTTTGCCCACTCTTAAGTGCTTTTTAATATGGATTAAAGTAGGGATGCACAACATATCGTTTTATCATAGATATTGCAATACGATCATTGGCAATAGTCACATCGCAGGATTTGCAATGTTGAGTTTGTAAACTTTTACATCTCTATGTGTTTTTTAGGCCTGTGACTATAATGATTTTTGTATAAATAATTCATTCATAAGAAATTTTACCATTTTTAATTTTAACAACGATTAATTTTATTTAATTATTTTCATTATTTAATTACTGTACCTGAATACTGTTAGACTCAGAAAATGGCGAACACAGTTTATTTCAATTGCATGTATTCTTTATAGTATTTATAGATTGTTTATTTCATGCAGATGCACTCCCACTACAGAATCATCCCAATCAAAGTGATCAATTCTTTCCAAAGATATTCAAGTCACCTGATGAATTTGGATTCATATCACAATATCTATTGAAGAATAACAAAATATCACAATGTTAGATTTGTCCAATACTGTGCAGCTCTAGATTAAAGTATGTACAATGGCAGTGGGACGCAATTCAATCCATCTTTATTTCTATAATGCTACAATACAATTTAGATTGTTTCAAAGCAGCTTAACAAAAGTTCTAGTAAACTGAAACTGTCAGTCCAGTTTTCAGAATTGAATTTCAGTTTAGTTCATTTCAGTGTGGTTTAATTTTCACTGCTGCAAGTCCAAACACTGAAGAGCAAATCAATGTGCAGCTTCACAACTCAAGTCCCAAAACCAAGCGAGCCAGTGGCAAGGAACAAAACTTCACAGATTGATGAAATTGAAGGAAAAAACCTTGAGGGAACCAGGCTCAGATGGGCACTATTTCTCCTCTGGCTAAACTCAATGACTGCATCTGATGCCCAACTACAACTCCAGCTACTGTATTCTGAACTTAATGCAATGTGTATGGTGTGCAATATCACAATGCTACTTTTCATATCAAGTGTGCACTGTGCAGAATTTTACGCTGAGCGTATGTGGAGAAAGACGAAACTAGTAGTCCATTATAATATCTATAAAGACAGTCTTCGTGCTTTTAATATGGAACTAAAAACTGCTAGGCAGACTTTCTTTTCAAGCCTTATAAACAGCAACGTAAACAATGCTCGTAAACTCTTTGCAACGTTAGAGAAACTCACAACCCCCCCCAGTCGGATTCCCAGTGAGCTACTCTCTGAAAGCAAATGTAATGAGTTTGCTCATTTCTTTACTGACAAGATCAATAATATCAGAAAGGCAATCAGCTCATCCAATCAGCCAAGTTGTGTCGAAGTCAGACTAGCTCAACCACAACTTAAGAAATCAGACATTATGTCCGATTTCATGGCAATTAATGGCAAAATCTTAGAAGAGATCGTGCAAATTATGAAAACATCAACCTGCAGTCTTGACACGCTCCCCACATCATTCTTTAAAACGGTGTTTACCTGCTTAGAAATGGATCTTCTAAAAGTGGTAAAATGCTTCACTTCTCTCAGGGATTTTCCTAACTCACTTAAAACTGCAGTTGTTAAACCCCTCTTGAAGAAGAGCAACCTGGATAACGCCATATTGAGCAATTACAGGCCCATCTCAAATCTCCCTTTCATTGGCAAAATCATTGAAAAGTTGTTTTTAACCAGGTTAACAAGTTCCTAAACTTCAAGGGGTGTTTGGACAATTTTCAATCTGGTTTCAGACCACATCACAGTACAGAGAGCGCCCTTATAAAGATAATCAATGACATCCGCCTAAATACAGATTCAGGCAAACTAACAGTGCTGGTACTGCTCGATCTCAGTGCTGCATTTGACACTGTCGATCACAGCATGCTTCTGGATAGGCTGGAAAACTGGGTTGGGCTGTCTGGGACGGTCCTCAAATGGTTCAGATCTTACCTTGAAGGAAGAGGTTACTATGTCAGTATAGGTGATCATAGGTCGAGGTGGACACCCATGACATGTGGAGTCCCACAAGGCTCGATTCTGGCACCACTCCTGTTCAACCTTTATATGCTCCCTCTGAGCCAAATAATGAGAAAAAACAAATCTCCTACCACAGCTATGCTGATGACACTCAGATCTACCTAGCCTTACTGCCTAATGACTACAGCCCCATTGACACCCTCTGCAATGCATTGATGAAATTAACAATTGGATGTGCCAAAACTTTCTTCAGTTAAACAAGAGAAAACTGAAGTGATTGCGTTTGGGAACAGAGATGAGGTTCACAAGGTGAATGCGTACCTTGGCTCTAAGGGTCAACAACAAAAAATAAGGTCAAGAATTTTGGTGTGACTCTGGAGTCAGATCTGAGTTTTAATAGTCATATCAAAGCAGTTAGTAAATCAGCATACTATCATCTCAAAAACATTGCAAGAATTAGATGCTTTGTTTCCAGTGAAGACTTAGAGAAACTTGTTCATGCTTTTATCAGCAGCAGGGTGGATTACTGTAAAGGCCTCCTCACTGGCCTTCCCAAAAAGACAGTCAGACAGTTGCAGCTCATCCAGAACGCTGCGGCCAGAATTCTGACCAGAACCAGGAACTCAGAGCACATCACACCTGTCCTCAGGTCTTTACACTGGCTCCCAGTTACATTCAGAATAGATTTTAAAGTATTATTACGGGTCTATAAATCACTAAATGGCCTAGGACCTCAATACATTATAGATATGCTCACTGAATACAAACCTAACAGATCACTCAGATCTTTAGGATCAAATAGATTAGAAATCCCAAGAGTTCAGGTCAAAGCAGGGTGAATCGGCTTTCAGCTACTACGCCCCTCGCTGCTGGAATCAGCTTCCAGAAATGATCAGATGTGCTCCAACATTAGGCACGTTCAAATCAAGACTGAAAACACATCTGTTTAGCTGTGCCTTTACTGAATGAGCACTGTGCTACGTCCGACAGATCGAACTACTATGTTTTTCTCTTCTTTTAATTCTT